>NW_019100470.1:950222-1054494 GCF_001856785.1 Myzus persicae
GGGGGGGGTGGGGGTGGGAGAATGATATATTTGCACCTCAACCCCGCCAACATGACTGATTAATACGTAGTAATCACACCTATTAATCCTTGTATTGGCAAACGGCCATTCGTCAACGTTTTAAGTATAGTAAAATGTAAATTATAATAATCTTACCTTGGCAGAAATCTATCGACACCGAATCTGCACATTTAAGTATCATATCCGGGGAGCAGCTAACTTGGCATTTTTTCCATCTATTTTTTTCAGCCTTCAGATCCGGAAATCAAAACCAGTCAAACGTTTATAAGCTCCATTCCCAGTCTCCTCCCACGATAACATAGGTTCCGTAGATAATTTAATGACATTTCGATTTTTGAAGAGAAACTTCTTTACGGGAGGTTTACTCGAAAAATTGTGAAATACAAGGAGCGTCACTCACATTACGTTTGTAAAAACGATTTCATGGGAGAAACCCTTTTGTATCCGTACGATGTCTTATTCTGTGATGGTACCACGATCTTGATTCAGGATTCGTGCAACAACCGTACAGATCTGATTATTTTCTTCTGAGTTATCAATAGACCTAATACTACTAAAAATCAATGAGTGTATAGAAAGCATTTAAACATAGATTGTGCTTTTCGTACACTCGTTTACTCAATACGTATGGTAGTGTGGGGTAGTAAAGCCGTATAGGGTACTGCGTAGCCGCGTAGGATCTTTTGATAAGAATATAGATTATCGTATTTTGTCGTCAAGACAGCCTACATCACTGCGAGACGTTTGACGCCGGTCGTGATGCTGTTATTATTGTACACATTTCTGGTCTAGTAGGTAGTGTTAGGTCTGTGGGGTCATAATACTTTTAGTTAATTATTTTCTGAAGAGATGAACAACGAATTTTTAAATGGCCACCCTGAACAATAGACTTGTCTGGTTATAACTACTTATAAGTGAAACACATTGGTTTGTTTACATTGTCCAAGTAAATCCAATTGATTTTCTCTATAGCTGCTGTTGGCAAAAAAAAAAAAAATATTGTTTTGTTGTGTCGGTCCGTCGTTTTATTATAGGTATACTTACCAGTTGTGAATTATTAGAAGAAACTAAATATGATCGCATTTGTATTTATTTGAAGTTATAATTTTGAGGTCATCGTTAGGGTCATAATCGTACCGCGAAAGATGTTCACACAAGTCTGATTATTTTAAATCTCCCTTATTGTAGTCTTATGTTTGAGTAATAATAATAGGTATTAAACTAATTTCAATTGAATATGTTATTTTTTTTACTTTATTCCAAGAAAAACCTAATATTCTTTCGGTTGGATGTCTCTGAAACAAGTTTCGCTTCATCCTCAAGTACTCACAACTCACAAGTGACAACACTCACTTTTTTTTATACACAACAAATCGATCAATACAAATTACGTCGGTTTGAATCGCATATCACTTAATATTGCTAGCTAATTTAGTAATTAGTAGTCGTACATAATATTATTATATCGTCGCAGGCGAATGTATACACAAATCGTAGAGATGCCTACAACGTGGCAATTATTACTCTGCTTTACCAACACAATAATAACAATGATAATATGGACGAGAGGTATTCAAAATTTTTCATCCCTCGGCTCCTTTAAGTCTTCACAAAATGTTGACGGCTCCCAAATTATAAATGACAAAAAAATCAATGTTTATATGATTGTAATTTATATTTTATAATTTATTTACCATATTACATAATATATAAAATGAATTAAAGCTATATTTATACTACGCGGCTCCCTTCGACAACTCCCGCGACGCCCCTGGGAGCCGCGACGCACAGTTTGAATACCTCTGATATAGACAATATTGTCGTAATAACATTTATGTGGGTACCTGCTCGAATTCAATAACGTTACAAATGTAAGCACAGCGGCAATTGGTAATGCGATTTAGGAGCGGATAAAGATTGTCTTGACCACGACGAACAAAAACGTATCCGTGTTAAATGGGGTTTCCAGTTTTTCTCGTTTAACTGACATAGGGAAAAGGAAAAACACGGTCGAGCATCGGTTACACCTATATACAGGATAATTCACCAAGCATATCATGCTCAACCCCTATTTTCCAACAACGGTGCATTGATTTAAATATTACGACGTTTGAAATATTTAAATATATTTAAACACCATATTTTCAAATTCTTGAGATTTCTCATACTGCATAAGGAGGGATGTCTTGTGAAGATACAGGAATTCTGTTTTTCAAATGTCAATCTCATTTTTCTACTGTGAATTGTTTAGGGGAACATTTTACTAAAATTGTTGACGCATCAAAATCAAATTATTCAAATATGCTCTTATAGTTTTTGAATTAACTTTGTGCACTGAGAATAATTATAAGTCCAAGTTCTTGGGTTTGGAAGATATTGGGGTTATGTTGAGTTGAAAACGTTAGTAATATAATATGAAATATTAATAATTACCTATCAACATTTATAGTTTAAAAAATGATCGGTATGTACAGCTGTATAATAAATACTACATACAATATTTGAGTATTTCAACTATATTTTTTAACCTTTTTAAAATCATTTTAAAGAATTATAATTAAGCTTAGTAAAAACGCGTAAATAACTGAAAAACTAATCTTTAGAATTTTGAATCAGGTAAGTAGGTAGGTAGTTAGGTATATATACATTTTTAAAAAATGATCTTAACTTCTACTCCTTGAGAAGTAAAAAAAAATTCATGAATTTAAAAATATGGTCTTTCAGTATAGTTAAAAATAAAAAAAATAAAAATTTGAATAGTCATTATTAATTTTTTTTAAAAATGGGAATTAGCATTCTTGGGGATTTACCCTGTATAATATTATGTAACCATTTTCAATTCATCAAGTCCAAGTTTGGGTCTTAATCAATGTAATTAGTAAACCATAGAATTACATATCATATTTCTGATCCATGCAGTTACCGTGGTGGTGCAGTTAACGGACGTGTGCGTCGTGTGGTGACGGTGATTGTTTTAATGGTTAGTGCTATGGTAATTTTTTTTTTTTAACTTTATTTATCTGAATTATACATGGAGGCAAAATTTAAATTGATAAGCTCCACTGGGACGGTGGATTAAATGGTGTATTATAACTCACTCATTCGTTTTCACGATTGTACGTGGATTAATATTAAAATCCAATCTTGAATTCCAAAATTGTATTATTGAAAAGGTTTTTTTTTTTTATTATTCATAATATTATTCGGTATTTAAAATACAGTATGTATGCTATGTGTGTGTATAGTTGCAAAATGTAACAGCAAACACCATAAGGAACAGATATTATTATTTTGCTTGTTTTATTTTAACTATTCGTTGTACTTACTAGAAAATGAAATTTATTACTAAAGCTATGCGATATGCTGTTCCTAATAATTCGTTCTTGGCCAAACGCCAAATCAATTGTATGTACTTACTGGAAAATAGTAAGCAAAACATAGGATAGCTTTGAAGAACCAACTAATGATACATTTACTATATTATTCAATCGAAATCGATGGAGGGTTATGAATAAATACATACATGAGTTTTTTATTGTATTTTTTTATGGGAATTTATTTTTTTGTTGACTATCAAATTCTGAATGAGAAGGGATCGTTGGTCGTCAAAATGTCCTCAATCCATGACGTGTATTAATAACATTTTGAAAATGACAACCAATAAGGTCATAAAAAAAATGTCATTCGAGTTTTTATAGGCATTTAAAATACAATGCGAACTACTCTTTGATAATATTACAAGTTCCAATTTTCTAAATTACACATTTTATTGAAGAATATAAAAAAAATGTTACGCTATATTTTGATTCGAAAATGATAACACTTTTATATCATATAGAAAATAGTACTATAAAATATATTTAATCAAAATCCTAACGATTTTTAAAAAGCTATGTAAGACATTCAATATTTTTAAATTTAACCATTTTACATGAGTTAAGAAATAATGATTTATCGGGAAACATTATTGCTGTAGAGTATTTTAGAATTTCGAATATAGATGTTCAGAATATTTAAATACAAGTTTACTTGAATATATTTTACAAATTCCTAGAGCCGCTATGATATTTAACACATTTCAAAAACATCTTCTCACAATTATTTTTTAAGAACATAAACGTTTTTTTTTTTATTTATTGTTTTGTTTTAAACGACTCATTATAACTGAGCTCTGATTGGTATTACTCTTACATGTTGATCGTGCTTAAAATTGCTTTCATTCGAAACCACCAAGTAAAAAATGTGCGAAACAAACAACAGATCACGGAAAAGGGGAACACTTAATCGGAATAGGGTCCTAAACAATACAAAATAACTCTGAATAGCCACGTTTAGTGCTGCCTGCGAATGACATAAAATTATACCATCACTCTGAAAGCTCACAAGTAAAAAAAAAACTGAATAAATAAATAATATGTAAATTTCATTTATAACTACAATTTCGTATTAAATAAATAAGAAATGTAAGTATGTCTTTCAAATGCATGATAATTATAAATTATCATAATACTGCAGACTTTCCCTCGGTAAGTGAAGCCTAACGCTAGTGCTTCTATGTCAACACATTTTTATAATAATATATTGTTCATAATCTTGTTTTGTTTGGTTTCAATTTCTAAAATGGTTCTATCGTAGATCGTTGATTTAAAAATGATAAAACCACGTGAAAATACGCACGGTATAAATGATGCACGATAAGAACAACAGCAAAAAAAAAAAAAAAACAAAAAAAAAAAAAACTGTACCTGTATGTATGATTAACGTTCAAAAATGATTATAATGGCTAAGCAACGAATAGTGAATACCCTCTACCTGTTGATTTTATTCGTGTGGATTTTTATTTTGTAATTAAAAGAAAACAAAACGTAATTTTAAGAAAACATTAAAAGGAAAAAAAAACGTTAGTTGTAATATTAATATTTTAGTTTATAAAATAATCAACGCTGTCGGTTATTCTCGGTACTATAAAATAATTAAAAACAAAAAATCCATAGAAGAGCTTAAATAAGTAATTAAAAATTAAAAATCGTAACCACTAACCAATTATATTTTCACAGAGAATCAATATGAATATTTAATTACACTTACACTTTGTGCGAGACTTAATTGACATTTTCTCACATTAAATTTACTTTAGAGTACGGTTAGAAAGGTCAAAGAGGTATTTATATTATTTCCATTTATAGCAATAATAGTCATTAAAATTGTTCTATACCGCACGAGAATCACATAAAGTGATTTTGTCGAACGCCGACACATTAATATGCTCAGTAAACAGGTGTGTGCAGTATTTAATATAATCCAAGCAGTGGTATAGGTACGTGTGTTATATTGCTTAACCCGAGAAATGAGCTCTGATAATAATAAGAAGCTTTAATACAGTTAATAAAACATTTGATTATAAAATATATTACTATTTCCGCAGTACCTAACTCAATAATGAACTGAATAAAATGTATTGTTGCCGTACCGCCGTTTTCAATTGGCACGGCGCAAAATTAATGAAACGTATAATTTCGTTTCCGGCGAATACGAGTCATAAATAATTAATATTATAATTGAAAGTTCTCAGGCCGAACGCTGTTGTCGTCGTTTACTTAATTAATAACAACGAGTTTCGGTATTAAGTATTATATTGTACAACTGTCGGCGTACTGTTTTTGAATCGTCCTCAGTTTTGGACGACTGTGGAATATACATGCACAGAAACTCTCGTCAAAACTTTTATGGTGTCGATCGTGGTTTTCGATTTTACACTCCGAAATCCCGCCGCATACAGAATTGAGTTGTAAGCTAGTAATTCATGTTTCAGGTTTGTTCGTTCGAAACAGTTTTCAAATTGGGCGTACAGTGAACCATACAAAACGTAAACATACGTATAGGTACGCGTGTGCAGTGAAATGGAGGAAAAGCTGGTACCTAGATCGACTTCACAGCGCAAAACTTGGAAACTGCTATAGGAAAATCGGATGAAAATTATAATTCGTTTCACTTGATTTCTTTTTGATTACATAATTTTTAAACGTCACACAACGTTGGCAAATGGCAAGTAACACAACTAATAAAATGTAATGCTTTTGCGTGTGTTTGTAATCGAACACACTCGTGATTCTGAAATTAGGGACATAGTTATGTAATAGTATACACATTGATACAAACGCCTCAAGTGAATTTTTAAACTTTACATTTTAAAGAGGACTGGTGCTTACACAGGGATTTTTTGGCTCACGGAAACCGAATATATTTTTTTGTGTATAAAATTGACAATGCATTTTTCATAAAATAAAACAGTTAGCCATTGTCGTCATTGCACCTATATAATAACAGACAGGTATTTTATGTTTGGTCGAAACCACCCAAATCGCCGTGTTGAGAATATGTGCAATTCATATTTAACGGAATATCAAATTTGTCATGCGGGCAACGCCGTGCAGGGTTGGCTGGTTAAATAATTAAATAAATACAAATTATTGTCAACTGCCGCGATCTTGGACCTTTCCGATCATGTCACTAGGAATGGCGATCCCGGAAATTCCTGACGAAAAAGTCGAAGCGAATCGCTGGAGTTAAGCCCTCCTCCCCCCCCCCCATCTCTTACATTTGATTCCGATTCAGCGAATTCCAATACATTTAGCAATTTCGATCGCACGGCGACTTATATAGGCAAATCAGCTACATTATTGTCGCGGGTTCGTTTTTTCGGTTTCACACACGTCTGTGTTACATTACACTATATTATATTTACAGTATTTACGAAATTGTTTTACTTGACCACCATGAGTTGAAAAAGGAGATCTCATAGGTCTTTGTCTTCACCACGCCATGAAGTTTTTCCTGTGGATTATTTAAAATTTAAGAAGAAAAAATTCTTCAAGTGACTTTAAAATATTAAATAATAAATTCAAAATTGTGTACAAATACTAACAATGATAATAATATGTTCTAAATAGCTTAAATTACTTAAGGTTAACTATGCTGTTAATTTTGTTTTTTGTATGTATATCATTAATATCATTTTGATATTATACATTATCATAGAAACAATAAAAAAAGCAAATATGAATATTTAAATTAAATACAAATCAAATCAACAAATTAAAAAATTATTACTATTATGACTATCGCACTTTAAGGAACAGATAAACAAATAGATAAAAATAAAACCTGGTGACATTTTTATAATTAGCAACACAACACGTGCATGCATAAGTTATACAAAAAAAAAAAATTGTATAGACTTGTATATTTATTTTATCGACCAAAAATCTAACTAAAAACAATATTAATTAGGTAGGTGAAGAAAAAAAAAGTTAATAACTTATTAAGTTGTTATACCTACTCTGTTCAAATTAAGATCATTACCCGGCGGCCAAGTTGTGCGCGTGGGCGTGGCTCTGTCCCAAAGCACTGGTCTCCCGAGTCGACATGGTGGTGTAAGTATCCAACATGCGTCTGATCGCCTATCGACGAAAACTGGTCGCCGCAGGGTAATGATTTTATTTTGAACAGATTATACAAATACTGAAACGTAATGGCACAAATGCAGCATTTGAATCTGATGAAAAAGAACCAATAAATGAGGCACATTGCCACTTCAGGCCCCCCTTCATATATTTTTTTTAATACTTCTTTTTGCTCAAATTTGGGTCTTTTGGAAACATAAAGTAACAATGTTGAAACCTCTTCGACGGTCAACGTGTTATCGATGGGTTAGTTTCTCCGCCATGGTTGCACTAGACTCGCCGTAATATCGCTTTTGGTCACGACAAACTTCCCAAAGTTTTTTCATCTCACCCTCTACATTTTGTTTTCATCGTCAAAAGTACTGTTCTTGCCAATACAAGTTATGAAATTAATTCTTATGTACCCGTGGCGATTCTTTGGACAACAAACATCACGTACTATAGATGCATCTGTAAAATATGTTCATGTTTTCGTGTGACCTTGAAGTATTTATGAACTTGGCAAAGTAAATAATAATAAATCATTGAAATAAAAAAATTAATTTGTACGCAAATGTTTAGTGTTGTAAAAACTATTCAGATAAAGTGCAAGACAACGAAAAACATTTCGACCGATAAAACGAGCTGTGTACTTGTGAAAAGTCTTGCATAATAATACGACTTCTATGCGAATGGAAGCAACATAATTTTTTTTCCATCGATTACGTCCGCAGATCATACAATTTTGTAAGAGTGCTGCAGCGCGTGTACATGATTATTATCGAAGCTGGGAATGAAATGACTGAAAAATTCAAAATAATGTACTTATACTCGTGGTTTTATGACAGCGCAATTTTCAGCATTTCAGATCTTGTTTTTAAATCTGAAAAAAAAATATCCATAATATAATTCGATACAGGAAAAACGAACACTGTTGGATAATAGTCTAATACAAATGTCAAATATAATCCTGGTTATCATATAAAAATATTGTTATCGAGTAAAAGTGTTGAAATAAAATTTAAAAATTCAAATTTTTATGTCCGGCTACACAAATGTATGAAAAATGTCTGATTTGAAAACACACTTGAAAACGGATTGAAATCCCAAACCGAACCTACAACCTTTATTTAATCGTATAAGAGCATCACGGATTTGTGGTGTTGTATACTGTATAGTTGTCGTAAAAACGGTAGGTATATTATCTAAGTGCCTAGGCTTACGGGAACACGCGCTCTATATCGAATACAATTTTTTTCAAATAAAATCTCAGCGGCCCGTCGGCGGAAATCGGTTTGGTTTTCTTTAGAAAAAGAGCTTACATGCGTATAACACAATGTCTGCATATGCCTATTTTAATTTATACCGTTGTTACGCGTACCACCTACCTGTATGTGTGCATATTATTATAATATACATTGCATATTTACAATATAATAATACACTGTTGCCGGCGCTGATTAATTGCTCTTCCGGTCCGTTAAACGTCTTCCGGTGTACGCGGCGGTGGAAAAGGCATCGTGAAAAACGAGACGTGGCCGCTGCCGGTATGAGTAATGTTCGTAAATAAGAGAGGGAAAAAGAGAGAGAGCCGCGATGGTCCACGAGTGCGTGCGCGCGGGCATACTGCGCAGCGGCGGCGGCCGAGTGATTAATGTCTAGCGTTTTCTGACGTCGGCCAATCCATCAAACCTTCAATACCTGCAAACGTTCTCCGCTAAAGAGCCCTAAGTGCATTGGAATTCGTTTGTTTTCGGGTTCTTTCGACCCCCCCCCCTCACGCCACCATCACCCGCCGCCCCACGACGACCAATCCTGGGCCCAGTGATTATAATTCCGCAAGTTTCAATATAAATATAATGATAATAACACCGGCGACCGTTGGTGGCGCCCGTCCGGCGAAAAGAAACCCGTTTGGCTTGGGCGCCGAAACAATAATATGATTATAATAGATATCATAAGCGTTTCAAATTTGTATGATACTATTATATACTTGCAGGTGATCCGATCAGTATCCCCAATGTTTTCATTTAATACCACCGAATTCAATCAAATTATGATTTTTGGAATTTTTTAACAATATACTTGACAATATTTTATTTTTGAATTCTTGAGATTTTTTCCTATTTGAGAACACTTCTTTAGTAGTATGAAAATCCCAAGAATTTAAAAATATTGTCTCTAAGTAAATCATATTATACTTAAAAATGTTAAAAAATCAGATTTTTATTAACTGCATTATGGAAGAAGGCGGTGAGCAATGATCACCGAGCATGTAATAATCATTTTGTATTCAATGTAATACCGTCAACATATTTTGTTTATCACTTTTCTGTCAGGCCGACAGTCGTCGCTCTCCGTATCGTCGAAAATCATCATAATATTAATATACTGAAATGCTAAACAGTGGGTAGGGGCTCGAGCCTACTCGCTTTTTTCCTAACTTTTTTTTTTCTTCAAAAAATCTAAGCCACCAAAGTTATAATAAACAAATCAATAGATGGTAGTCGCACAGTTGGTACGAGTCGAATAATATAATATTTATTGTACAGCATTATCTAATCAATGATTACGCAGATTATGATAAATTGTTATTGTACCACACTCTCATCGATTTGTCCCTATTTTCCATGAAGTTGACTAACTCGAAAAAAACTTTGTTATCCCGGTAAATTATTTGAAAATATAACTCGACATTTTGGGATTCCGATAGTGCGATGAGTCTTGTGCAACTATTACAGTGGTTATAAGTTATAACTGTCAATCGTAATTAACGTAAAAAATTTCGAATTTTCAAATAATTATAAAACAGTTTTGTTAGTGAGTTAATAGCAAATTTTAACCCAACTAAACTATTCTTGAACCTGGCTTTATTTTCTTATAAATAATATGGTTTTATAATATTATCTTATAATTATATGTTTTTGAAGTTAATTTTGATTTTATAAAATAAAATTAAAGTAACACTTCTAAATCGTTATCGTTTCATTAAACTGGTGTCCATTATATGGTATAGGTGGATTTGCGGTTTTTCGTGGTTATCCAGGAAAATCATTTTAGCAGCGACAATGACGACGATCCGCATACGAACGTCGTTCTAAAACATCGATCAAATATTTATTAATCCACGTTCATACGGTATAATATTATGTTGTTCGAAATTGCAATATATATTATACTTATGGTTGTAAAACGCGGACTACTTCTGCAATTTATTGTTCCCGTAATCGATTGTCTACAGGATTCGAGACAGCGCGATAATTGCGGCGAGGATAACTATTTTTTTTTCAACACTAGAACGTGGCAATCATCATATATGTTCGAAAAACCGATTACAAACACTGCTCCGTTAACTATACAGGATAAAAAACCGACGCGATTTCGTTAAAAAAAAAAGAGTGCTCGCTTGATTAAATTTCTTGATGATGGTTTTCTCGCTGTCTCGTACGGATTCCGCGAAAACTACTTTGAAATTCGTAAAATGACTTATTCAAAGTACAAACCGAGTTCCTTCTCGACCCATGCAGAGACGCCGCGTGAAACTTTATGAGCTTTTTTTTCCCCCCACTGACCCAAAAAGTGTTCGCGGAAAAGACATTTGCACACGTCTTGTGTGTTTGTCACAATGCAGTATACACTCGGAATCTACAAATCCATTACAAAGAAGACCAAACTATGTTGACGCGAAATAATATATTTTGTGCGTGCACATGTAATCCCTATAATTAATAAATTATTATTATTTGCTTAAATTTTGTGGCTCATATAGTTTGCCTTGCGCACACATCGGAGGGTGTGGAGCTGAGTCGAATTTTTCGATTTCTACGACCAAAAACATATTCATTTATGACGGGCACCTAAGGAACGTGCAACGTTTTCTATACGTCTTCTTCCTTCTCCTCTGATCGAATTCCAACTTCAATAATATTCATGGTCCCCGCACATCGTCGTCTCTCGTAATATTATGTAATTAATTTTGAAATGTTTCGTCGTACGAGCGAACCAAACTCAATCGGGTTTATTTTGGGTTTAAATCAAAATAAATTCCTCACCACATATATGTACGTATTGTTATAAGGGTTGTCAGTGACAAATGCATTTATGGAACTCAGCACTCGATATGTGATCTTTCAACGCGCTGTTTGCGACGGAGCCAAGGAAAAAAAATTTCACGTACAAACACATACGCACCCCATCACGTCTATATGTATAATAAAGCGATACCTCACTGAAGATTTTCCGAGGACCCGAAATGTATCGACGAAAACTCGTCTGTCCGCACGAAAACTAGGATTAACCGAGTCAACAACAAATAATCCAAAATGATTCATGGCGCACGGTGCGTTTCGAAGTTATATTTTGGCAAGTTTAATCATAAATAACGTTATGTATATGCGCTGCTGTGCAGCGCCCGTTTTACCGTCGAATTTCCATTTTATCGCGTTGATAACAAAACCATCATTGTATTGTTGCTTGCATTTAGTTTGAAAATTTTAATAATATAAGAACTTTGGAGATAAAGCAATAATAAATTCAAAAGACGATAATATCGGGCAACTTGCATCGGCAAAGTTTAAATATTGGTCGAGACAAATAAGGGATACATTATGTATACAAATAAATTATTGTTGTACGTTAAAAGTAAAATAACGATTTCCGCTGCGGATTCGATAAAACAATATTATTGTACACTCAATGCGCTGAATTCTTATACTTTATTATTGATACGACTATATAATATTCGCGGTGAAGTCAATGAAACTTATTTTTCCCGTCTTGTTACACGCGGCATTGTTGGAGCGGTCTAATAATAATTATTACTACTACGACAACCTCTGATTTTCAACATTAGACAGTTTAATGTTTCAATGTGACAAAAGTGGATGCTACCCGTGCAATAGAAACATCTGCCTCTGATATAATATCGCAGTCGCAATAATTTAATGCAATGTCATAATACAATTGGTGTAAGTTATTTAAATGGAGAAGTAGACGACAGCTATTATAATGGACACATTATTATATTATTTTATACGTCACTGTCTCGTGGAACGCGGGTTGTTTAGTTTTTCGATTTTCCGTAAAGATTGAATTTATATATTCCTTGCAGCAAAATTGCTTTTGGTCTGTACACGAAAAAAAGAGCGGGGGCCCCCCAGAAGTGCAGCGCCTCCGACAAAATGTATTTATCAGAGTAAACTAAATAAAAAAATATTGCGTTATTGTGTTTGATGTCGCAAATTGGATTTTTCACACTCACTTCACTCAGAGACATACACGCTAGAATACACTTTGTTCGAGTTTTCAGCGAGATACAAATAGCGCGTTTTTATATATTATCATCTTCGAGGGCGAAAAAAGGACAAAACAAATAGTTAATTCGAAAATCTCGATTAAGTATAATGTAATATTATATTATTCGTACGAGGCGACTCGAAGGTCTTCGCCAGATTTAAAAAATGAACGTCCGTTGCAACACCGTAACACCGACGGCTGCAGTTAAGCTTGTCATTGCAAACGCTCACAAGAGTAGCGTTTACGTATCAGCAACGAATATAAATGTAAAACCTAAAAATAAAACAGAAATAAAATTGACTATCTTATCTTAACGGGTCGTTTGCCCTAAATTTATGCGATTGCCGAGCTGTATCCATTCGTGAGGATTGTCGAATTGCACTCAGGTTAAAAATAGGTGATTCTGAATTGCATCGATCTATTCATCCTATAGGAATAATATTCATTTTAGTTGGCAATTATTGTATGTATAATGTATATGCATATGCAATGATTAATTTACCATTACAACGACGTTATTTTGAAATATACGAAAATACATGTTTTTCAAACGTATAACAACTATAATATTCATTCTTCTGCAAATAGCAGTTATTTATTAATTTTCAAAAAAAATTATTCATTTTTATTTTTTATATTGTTGCTTATACATTTTGAAAAAATGAATATGCTTTTAAATTTTAGATATTATTTTTATTATAATGCAATTAACTCCTAAAAACAAATCATTATTCCTACCGACAGTGACATGATATTATTCTCAAACAAACAGCCAAATCGATTTTATTTTATGACTTATGGATCGGAACTGATGCGTTTTGAGCATTTCCTTTGTGAACTCTTGTGAAATTTCGAATGCCGCCTTTTTCTGTAATTCTTTCAGAAAAACGCTAGGTACAAATCGACCTCACCTCGATTCGCATATGAATGAAGACTTTTAAACAACCCTATCAAGAATCATGAGTGTCCTGAAGGGCAGGAGGGGGCGAGACGAGTACTTGAGACACTTGGTCCCCCCTAGATTTATAATTCTGAAATTTATACTAAAATAATAATAATTTTTGTATTTTAAACCTATATAATAACAATATTTATTGAAAGATAGAATAAATACAGTATTTCACAAAATATGAGTTCAATATTGCAGCACCCCCTATAAACGAAGCTTGGGCTGGGGGCACGGTTCATATTATTTGAAGTATATACGCGATGGATATATATCATATATTAATTAATATAATTAAAACAAAATAAACAAATTTAAATTAATAGAGTTAACATAACAGAATTACTAACAAAATGATAACATTATAATATATTAAATAAGTTGAGAGCTTCGTTCATAAAAAAAATTATATCATTTATTTTTAAATTATCTTTAACCCCCCACCCACTCTAAAAAAATGTCTGCAGACGCCCATGACCATGTACCGGCGTTTTGTGTTCAAAGTACACTCAACAATCTATAAACTATACGTCTAGCGGATCAGTGGCGCCGAAGACGTTCTCAACTTTAAACATAAACGCATGTACTGTGGAAATGAAATATATATTATATATTTTGACCCCTGCTACCTACCCCCCCCCCCCCCCCTGCGATATACGCCGTAAAATTGAGCGGAAAAAAATCGCGGAAAAATTGCCTCGTGTGGCGATGACCGTCCGAGCAATGGTTTATATTATGCCTCGACGGGCGCCACTGTCCGCGCGCGGCTGCAGCTTTGCGAAGAATAAACGAGCTCGGAAAAACGCTTTTCTCTAAAAAGAGTAATGAACAGTCGTCCGACGGCGAGAAAAACGCAAACATTTAATATAATATTACTGTTACATACTGCACACCACACGTGTCTGCAGGTTCAACATTTTTTTTTTAATAATAATAAAAATATTTATTAATATCAAAAATAAAACAAAGTTATGATAATATTCAAATTATTATTTATATAAATATTATTATGCTTTTGATTCTCTTTTTAAAAGCTAGGATTGTGCTAAAGAGAGAGATTGTCCAATACATTTAAATGAAGAACTGAACCTTTTACGTTTTCATTCCGTATATCAATTAATTGCCTACTTATATGTGTGTTCAACGCAACTTTTCGACCAAAACCGAAAATCGCTTTTGAACTCCAAAGACCACGTGTGTCGTGTTTACCGGTTAACACTCCAGGGAATCCACCAATAATTTCACTGAATAGACTTTTTCATGTAATATTATACGTTTAAGTTCGATGGACTGGTGTTACGCTGTGTAGTTTTCACGGTTGATAGCGACCAACAGCGCTAAATAATTATAGCTGTTGGTAATTTAAATTTAAGATTTGTAAAAATAATATTCGTTTTAACATAATATTGTTCAGTGCAACTATTGCGCCGCTACTTATGCTTAAATAAAATAACCATAATAATATACAATAATGAACACTCGTTATAGATATTATAATAAAAATAAATGATAATATTGTGTTTAATATGTTATGTAGAGATATTATATGAGCAGATATCTAATAGTGCCATCATTGTGTCAAAGATTTCATGACCCCAAAAGAATCGTGCAGTGCAAAGGATCGGTTAGGATAAATTAAACATATTAATTAACAATGATGAAAACTATTGATTTCGCCGATCTTCATACTTGACTAATATGAAAATAGGTTCGGTCTAAAACTGATTTGGCGTGATAATTCCTATAATAATTCCCCCCGATTTTGTTTTTTTTTTTTGAGGGAGGGTCCCCTGATTACTAAGAAACTTACTGGTGGGGAAGAAATAATTGAGCACATTTACTTATACCATTATTATTAATAATGATTAGATAAATACTAAAAGCAGTATTATTATGGCAAAAATCAGATCAATCTACAATAATATTATTATGAATCGCCTTTATTTTAATAGCTATGGAAAAAAATTAATACTCAATAAATATACCTACCTAGTATAATATATAGGTCAACACACCGTCTTCGCTCAGAATAGTTTTTCGTTTTACAATACTTAATTATTTTATCATCGAGTTTAAATTTCACTCATGCGTCATCACAGTGACTTACTCGATGACGACGTATATTCGACCCCGTACATTTTCTCCAGTTATTTATTTTTTCTCTTTATACTGGCCATTATGGCCTTTCGTTGCTTCTACACTATGGGTTCGTCCATATTTCACGGTCTGTCACAACATCAAGTCTCGCTGTTCTACCGTTTTTATGTTTTCATTTTCTCCACTATCTCGCCATCGTTGCAGCGAGGTTTCCCCCGAGGCGCTTATCAGCTGGTCTGTCGGCCAGCATAATATTTCGGATTTTAAGTTTAAGCTTCCTTGAGTTCGGCACTCATGAAAATTCGACTCCAAACTCTTGGATTTCAGATAATATATTTTAATGTCAGGTTTTTATACATTATGGAGCTTCCGAGTCGATATTTCGGCAAATGTGGAATTGGTTATGATAATTAATAATTTATAATTCATAATCGAATTGGTTCCCGAAAAAAGTACTTTCCAGTATACAACTGTTCGAATTGGTTCACGAATGAAATTACTTATCAGTTTATCAGTAGGTATACAACTCACTGTTACAAGATACGTATATGTACGATCGGTTATCTTATAATATTTTATTAGGTTTTACGTTGTCTGGTCACTAAGAACGAACAACAAACTGTTGCGAATCGTTTCATGGACAACTGAATCCTAGATTTTATTCCGCCCACCCAAATATGTTTTTATTGATTGAACAATTAAAAGCGGTGCAATGCGAAACATATATAAAGCAAAGAAGCTCACTTAAATTAAAGTCAAAAAAAAATTGCCGAAAAGGAAAAGTTTATTGGCGAAAATATTAAAATATTGAAGGATGGCCAAATTTTGAATCTACAGTTCGTTAAAAATTCATACCACATGAATTTTTTTCTAATATCATTACTTATTTATTACAAACAAAATTATTATTATTGACAAATATACGTATGTAGAGTATATTATGTATACATGAATATATTATACTGAGCAACATTTTTAACCATACCTAGGTATTGTAGATATAGTGTTTGAACTATTCGAACCTATTTGAATTCTAGACAGTCCCAAGTCTGGATATATGGGAAGGAAATTGTTGATGGTTGAATGTATCATAATAATTTGAAAAGTTAACTGAACAAGGTTGTATTATCATGATAGCTCATGGGAACCAATTCGTCGTAAACTGATTGAGGGGGGGGGGTCGAGGGGTTCAGAGACCGTCGAATTTTTTAAAAGTTGAAGATTTTTAGCTGCGAATTTATTGTTTATTGACTTTTGTATAAAAAACACTTTAATATATTCGTCGAAGAAGTAATTACGAGAATAAAGAGTTTATAATATCTCAAATGTAAAAATGGTAGGTACACGAGTGTCGAGTGTCGAGTGTCTATATTAAAATCTAAAACAATGTCGGTCGGCTTCTTCCCCTCGAAATTTATTTTCAGTTACGCCTCGCGTACACAACCTTGCACACTATTATGCTCACTGCGTACTAAACAAAATGTTTAAGCCAGTTTGAAAATCATTTTGTTTTATTGTTGCAGAACTGCTCGCGAAACATTACACGACAATAAACGCAAACGTGTACTGTAACAAAACGGTGTTGGACGAAGGACCGGAAGAACCTCACCAGTACCAATGGACGTATTACAACGCTTTTTTTTTCGCGTTGACCACGCTGAGCACGATCGGTAAGTGCTTATTACGAGAATGAACGTCTATATGAAGGTCGGAGATTTTTGAAACTTTCAAAAATTCCCACCGAAAACTTGTAATTTTTGACACGATACTTTTGACCAGCGTTTTAGAACGTAATAATAATATTGTAATGACATTTAATGCTGAGTTAAAAATAAGTTAAAAACATATTATATTTATTATATATTTTAACTCGGCGAGGAAACCTTATCGGAGATTTCACTATAATATTATACTTTGATATGCTAGGGGTGATTCTTTAATATCATTAGAGAAGTTAAAAATATTTTTTTTCAGTGGTTTAGGTAATGACAAAAATACTATTTTATTATTGTTATTACACTTTTAATATCATATTCACGAACAATTTACTACTCAGAAATGTCTGCAAGTCGGTTTATAAGTATTTAAAGTTTAGTTAAGTAGGTAGAACAGTGGTACACTACAAAATGTTGGTCCACTACACTCTCTAAAGTTTAAATACTTATAACCAGGGCTAAGGATTTTATGTGCTTAAAATCTTAAAAATATGCATATACATATGAGCCAAAAAAATATTAAAATATTAATTTATTTTTAATTAAAAAAGGCATAGAAAAAACATATCTTGTACATATTACTAAAAATGTATATTTTATGCACACTATATTATGAAAAAAATTTGGATTTTAACTCAGCATCTTCTTTACCTACCAATTAAAATTGGTATGAAATAAAAATAATCATTTTATAATTACATTTTAGTTGTATTCGTTTATGTAATCATTTGCTGGGTTCTTGTATTGAACATTGCCCTCCGTTTAATCATTTTCATATGTTTTACTGTTTGTATATTATGTTGTACTACACTAGATGGCCGTTCATATTCTACTTTAATTTCACATAGTTTGCAAAATAAAATTCTTCCTTCTGCGGAAAATACATTATCCCCAAATTCCAAAATGAAACTTCTCAACCGACTAATTTGTGTTGTTTTTTTTTTTTTGGCATATTATATCACAAATACGAGCGCTATTAAATACAAAAAATAACGAATACAAATACAAATACGAACACGACAGCGAATGACGATACATGAACACGATAACGATCGTAGTCCGTCGATCACTATGTACTGACAAATAAAATAATACTATAAAAGACAGATTAAATAAAAATAATATTGTCCTCAGAGCTAAAAATAAAATGGGTTCCCTGTAACGCTATTGGTTATCGCCTTATCGGTATTATTGTCGACAAAATCATGCAGTCATGTAGATAAAATAAGTTTACTAAAAAATTGTTTTAAGGGTAAATAATCAAAAATCATTTAAAAATATGCAACAAAAATCGATAAATCTTAAAAAATATGCATTTGTGGAAAAAAATTCCAAAAATATGCAAACATATACACAGTAAAATTTTAAACATTAACTCCTAACTCCACAACACAAATTTGTACCGGATCAGATTTATTCTATTTCCCGAAAAAAATATGCATTAAGTCCCGAGCCCCGCTTATGACTCATAAAACGCTCATACAAAATTCGATTTCTACGTATCAAAGTTTTATAAAAAGTTATTACGCTCTGGATAAAGGAACCACTTCTTGCGCTATAACAGCGGTGGCAACAGTTTGAATTCTGTACGATATAATACGTTGTAATCATCATCATATAATATTATGTAAGTACACTTTTTGATTCGAAATGTTCCGACGGACAGATAAACGTGTCCGTGCACGGTGGAGGATCCATCATCTCTCGGGAAATGAAACCACCAGCGAGCTATACGCGTGTATATTGTACTATTATTAGAATGTTACAAAATCGCAAGAACGACGTGCAACGTAATCATCATCATAATTTTATTTGCGATGAAATTCAATTTGACAAATTCCATCTCAAATAAATCAACGCATATCTTCATCGTATGTAAAGTATTCCTGGTCAAGTGTGGTTTCTTCAGTGGTCGTTTTCGAGCGACGCGTCAACTTCCGTTGATGGCTCGTAGAACTCTGAGCTGTAGACATCCGCTGGGCACTGGGAAATCTTTGGATACTTAATCTATAGATTTTTGGGCCACTAGTTGCAGTTTCCACGTCAACCGTTATTCTCCGTTGGTCTCTAAGAGATGAACTTCGCACCGAGGACTTTCGTTGGCCACTTGGTGAACATAGCATTATAACCGTACTCTTTTGTTCTTGGATTCTCAAATTCGTTTTCGTTAATATGGACGTAGACATCGGTAGTTGACTCGAGGAAGGATTTTGTCTAGCCGTGGTCGATCTTTCCAAGTCTGACGTGGACTTTTGTTGTCCATTAGAGGAACTTGGCAGGGCCAACTTTGAATTTCGTAGGCCTTTGGACGTTTTTGTCCGGTTAATGTGGATATTCGTGGGCTGCTCGTCAAACTTTTCACAGCGAACGAGGATTTTTGCTGACCGACAGTTGTCTGGTACTTAGTTGATATCTCATTATTTCTAAAAGGTATAATACCACGTAATATTTACATATCGGATTTATATGCCCTACAAAAATATGTCTAAATGTAGGCTAAAACACGAGTTGGACAAGTAAATTACGGTCGATTAGTTTCAAAATTACCACCTAGAAAGACATTAAGTTACATAACGTTTGTACATTGTATTTAAATATTTATTATTTAATATTTATAAGTCTTAGATCTCGTAATTATAATATTGATTACGAAATATTGTATCTGCGAGCGTTCAGAAGTGAATAATTCCAACACGGTATAATCTATTTTTTTCTAAATTCACCACTCGCTGATGAGTTAAGTGTGGCGGAATGCAAGGACATCAGTCGATATTGAGCTAGAATATCGCAGTAGTGTTACAAAATAGACTTAAAAATATATCGAGCCACCATCAACGAAACGGTTAGTAATAAGATTCGTTTGACTTTGGGGGAAAAAAAACTTTTAAGACTCTTCTTTTATTCATTAAGTTTTTGCAGCGCTAGAACTTTACAGTTAATAAAATATAAAAAAAAGTTTGTCGATTAGGCTCAGAGGAAAAGGCGAAGCATGCTCAAACATAATTTTATAAAGAGTCATTAGAATTTTATGTAGCAGAAATGCTATCATATAAACATGAAAAATAAAGAAAAATTCAAGAATCATAACGTAATAGAACACAATTATCTTAAATACTTGACAATTTTTTTTGACCGACACCATTTTAATGATGGTTGGATAGTAATATTTTGAAAATCATATGCCTACTTTGTCTGCATTTATCAAGTTAAGATATTTATTTTTATGAATTTCAGTATTTAATTATAATAGATACTGTTTTTAGTCTAATTTAAAGCATTGCATTATTAAGTTGTTCAAATCGCTTTTTTTTCTGTGGTTTTGCCGCTACTAAATGTATTTGTTTTGGAACATTTATAAATTAAATAATAATTCATTATATAAGATCATTATTCATTACAATATTTTTCGGACATTAAACTTAAAAAATACAGCAGAGTTTCATTCCCTGGTTTATTTATAAACGGTGTTTATGAGTTGGAGTTAAAAAAAAAGAGCAACTGGATGAATATCCATATAATTCTTACTGGTTGCAATTTTTTTTTTCAATTAGGTGTACATTAAATAAACAATATGTATAATAATATTAAGATCATGAGATGTTAATGCACCTTTTAATTTCGGGATTTAGGAATACGGATACGTCACACGTAAATTGGAGTTCGGAAGAACTTAAAATTATTAGCAGACCGTGAGTTTTCATCATTAAGATATGTTTTTAATTGCTAAAATGCATTAAACAAAAAAAAAATACCTTAACATGATTATTGTATAAAAAAGGCATTTGATTTTTCAAAGATTACCATCCCCCAACATGTCCTAATAAGACTGTTAACAAAAAACTTGTCAAATATTGAAGATGAATGTGTGTTGTTCCACGTTATGGTTCTATACATTTTTCTATATTTTCTATATTTAATGTTTTTATGAGAGAAGTATTGCGAAATGCAATAAATAAATTCTGACCATATTGTATAATGTGGTACAGACTACAGGTCGTTGCGTACAGGTGGAATAATGAATACAATTCGAGACGACCCCAGATGTATGTATATAATGCTATGATACCGGCAAATTGTTGAATCCGACATTCTATAAAATACATTCTATAGAATGCCAAAAGTCGAGCAGGAAAAGTGTACAATATAATTATAATTAATACATAGGTATTCTATGGAAAGGGTATAAAATGTTTACCCGAATATTTATTACGAACACAATATGGTCAGATAAAAAACATAAACCTGCAGAACATGGCGTTACATTTCGAGTTCCAGTCTCCGATGCAGGCAAAGATGATGGTCGATATTTTTTAGTTGTTGTTAAAATATAGGTAAACATCATATTATATAGAATATATCGTTGCGATATGTGATTTATTGTTTTTTATTTATTATCGTTTGGATTTTTATACCTACCTGGTATGCAGTTGATGCATATAATAATTATAACATAAACGTTTCAATGGAAAATACATTAGCTTTACGGTCGAAATAGCGACTCGGTCTGCAGTCTACGGAAATTGGACATTGTTTTGTTAAAATATCAAACCAAAAAATGTCATATTTTATGCAGTTTAAAATGTTATGCATCAGCAGCTGCTGCAATAAATAAATACAGAAGTTATACAGTTCAATAAGGTAAATAAAATACTCAAAAAATAAATTAAAATAATAAACCTATTTTGATGAAACACTATTTAAAATTTCATACTTTATCTAACTGGCACTCAAAGAAATTAAACAAGATATACCTGTATACATTTTGACCTTTTGGCATGATTTAAAATGACATTATAATTTGCTTTGCCAAATATTACAATGATTTCTACAGAACGCATATAGTTCATATAAGACGTCTATATTTAACACTTTTTTTGTAACATATATACCATATTATCGTCAAACGACCATAATTCTATTGTGTAAGTATTACGTGAGCATACTCGTTACGTTTTTTTCAATCGTCCGTTGAGCTCGTATAGTAAATTTCAAAAGCCATTTCTATACATCTATCGAAATTACATAATATTATCTTATTTTACGCGATTGTTTTTTTTTTTTTTCATCGCCTCACTCGAATGTCTTTCAAAACCAATTTGGATTTGGAGCATAAGAAGGATGTGTGTTTTTGCAATATAAATATTAAAATAAAATCGCCCTATTTGTCGAAAAACACCCCCAAAACAAATGCTTAAAAAGTTTCATGTAGCACTTCTACAGATTGGCTATCGAACGCAGATGTTATGCCCACCGTCAAGCGTATACGCACGAACGGCTTACAGTCTGCAATAAATACAATCGCACATCACCAGTGCCGGGGGCGGGAAGGAAGGGGGGAGGGGGTGCTGTTGACCGATGAGAAATATCAGTAAAACGGACGTTCGTTAAAAAAAAAAAAAAAAAGATCTCGACGACATATTTTGTGCTTTGGGAACGAAATTCGAATGCGACGACCACGAATTCTGCGATTTTGAGTGGTCAGTTGTACAAGACGAGAATGATGAGCTGAGCTCACTCATATGCATATTGCTGGTGAGTTCCAATGATCCGCCGAAACCGACGGTAGGATTATTTTATTGACGTAACGTTTCGAATTTTGACGTAAAGTATTATCAGTAAGTACTTGTGCACTGTATAATATATTGTAACAATATCATGTTATTGTAGACACGACGTCAACCGGTGAAGGTAATTTTATCGTAAAATATAAACGACACGACATCATCGCATACATCGCATTAAACGCAAACAGTACCTATATACATCATCGCGGTATACAACTATAATATTATAATATCGTTATTACATCGCAGACATCAAATATTTTGTCATAATATGTGGTGTATGTCAATTTCAGTGTATACGTATAATAATACACATTATTTTGTATGAAAAACAAAATCTATATTTATTAAAATGTATATATAGGTATAGGTACGAACGCTCCTCCATGGCTGCACCCTCTTCGTATATCGCGTACAACGACCATCGTACATGGGGTACCGGGTGAGCCCGATTACTGGACGTAATAGACATTCGTCGTTTCAATAAAGTCAATATAATTTTTTTTACCTAATTTTAAGTGGGATTTTTTTGGTATTATTTTTTAATTTTTTTTTTAACGACAACATGAAATTTTTATTCCTCGTTCCAAAGTGAAACGTTTTCGGAGTTTTTCGATGTGAAAAAATCGAAATTCCGCAGACGACGTGTACAGACCGTGAAGTATGACCGAGTAATGAGGAGTAGTATTATTAAAGCTTAGATGACCGTAGGCGAGTGGTTCTACATTCTACAACAAGGGTGCTTGGCAAATCTCTAAGCAATTCGGACTAATAAACTACGATTCCGAAATTTGATTTGATATAGATCGAAACGCTCCGAACAATAATATTCCGATTAAAAATATGAAACTAAAAATGTACGTTTTCATTCGATACTGCGAGAAACTTCAGAAATTACGATGCGACAAAAAGTAGTAAACATCATACAATACATTTGATGTTTACCGAAATAACGAGTGACTTACGGATCACCCCATACAATGCGCGCGCACACGCGCGGGTGTGTGTGTGTGTGTGTGTGTGTGTGTGCGTGTGTGTGTGTGTGTGTAGTAATCGAATCGAATATTATTATGAAACTTCCGGTGAAAATAATTCCATTATTATAACTGCGCACTGGAATTCCTCTGTATACGAATTCCTCGCGGCGCCGCCGCCGTTTACGGGCGGATAAAAAAAAATAATAATATCGTACATGGGTATAGTACGCTGTGCGTTGAAAATTCCACCCCGCGCCCCCCTTTTGCGGAATGAAAAAAAAATTCCCGTCACGTAGACGACTTTTGCACACCGACTACAACCCCCCCCCCCCCCCGGGAACTGTACGTCTACACGCATCATAAATATTGTAATGTATGCGTGCGTACTGTTTGCAGCGGGACTGCAGCAGCGAACCCATAAACCGCGTCGTTCTCCATTTAATATTTCCGAGCGAAACACGGTTCGCACATGCTTTTCGGGCCGCATGTAATAATAATAATAATAATATTAACGCTGCATATTGTTATCATAATATTACGCTATAACCGAAACGGATAAAGACAAAACAACTTCGGGCGTGATTGTGGAATTTGGAACGCGCGAGGATTTCTGAAGTCTCGCAGCTTGTACCTGCCACCTGCCAGCCATACGGATCGGCGTGGTCGCACGTAATAATAATGTTTTATTAAAAGTGCACGAGTGTGTGTGATACGGATATCCGAGTAGACCGTATACCTGTAAAGCGAAAAAAATTCTCCGGGTAAATTGTGACAATATGTTTCCGTCGTAAAAATCGCGACGATGAAATATGTGCGACCGTCGTATGAACATATAATAATAATAATAATGTTATGGTTTAATTATTGTATAGAATTTTCGGTATGGAATTAATCGTAAATATTTACGCGGAAGGATCGAGCGTACAACCCAAGTATTAATATATTATGCGTAAAATTGTTGCGGTTGTGCGACGTATTCGTCGAAATCGAAAAGGTTTTGAATTGTTTACTTCCGAGTGGACATTTTAGTGTTTGTGTTTAACTTTTTCGCGTAAACTATTATGCGTTTTTTTAAACTTTTATTTTAATTTATTGCTGTACGGCGCCATTGTGTTTTGTTGATAATTCGCTATCCACCAATCCGTACGAAAGTTATCCCGACTGGCGCGAGCAATAAAAATTTGATTTTTACAATGTTTTTTTTTTATCGCCCCCATCCCCTTTTAAAAATCATGTCTTCGCCACGGGTTTTTTTCAAGCTACTCAAATCTTCTTTTCAGATAGCATCTGGATTTTCAGTAAAAAAAAAACGAATTTCCATTTTGCGACTGTTTTTGGAGTCTCGCTGAAATCGGTTTTCAGTGATATCTCGATTAGGGTCACAATTTTTTACCAATATCTTCTCATCGGTTTTAAAATATAAAGTGTTATGTATTATGCATAACAAGTTTGCAAATATTATTATAAGTATTTTTTTAATTAATTTTTCTTTAAAACGTCAAAAGTTTGTTTACGAAACTGATCGAAAACACTATTGTTGGATCAGATAGTGAATCATTGAGAACCCAAAAGATGTCCTATGACGGCCGACCTGCAGTTTGTGCGCTGTGTACTCTAAATTTTCGAACTTGATCCAGAAATTCCGCAGTGACGTGGTTGACCGCGTGGTAAGCGTGCATAAGCACTCACTGGTATACCAATACCTTACCATGGATAACATCCGGTAAAATGGCGCATGATGACGGCACTTGGACGCGTGTGTTGTGCAAGAAACCCACCGCTCCTCATACACTGGCAACGGGTTGGCCACCACGAGGCCACCCTATATACCACACAAATCGTCGGTATATTATTAAGAATATCTATTAACTATTACTACTTGCATATAGGTATACGTGTGCTGCGCGTTATTGCTTCCAGCACGTGCTTATTTCAATATATGCGATGTACGAGTATTTAATATGGCGTCGAAATATATTCTGAAAACGAATTACGAAACGATTGCTATTTTTTCACTAACGTGTGTATGCGTAAATATTTACATCGACAAAACGAAAAAGGTAAACACACGGGTGTGAAATGAAAAGAAAAAAAAATGTTTTGCTCTTCCTCGAACTCCGCTATATAGTATATATTGAAACATAACATTATTCAAAACGCGATGTTCTCTAGCACGTTTGACGCAAATCGTTGTTTTGCGTTGTGTTATGATGAATTATGACGTTTGTGTGCTCTACCAAAAGTCCACACTGCATCCACACACGACACACCCACAATCACCGACACAACAATGCATGTCATTATTATTATCATAATACCCACTCAATCAGTTGGCCGCCTCCGACCAGATTAGACTGCACTGTGGAAAGGCGTTTAAAACCGAAAGAGCAATTAACGGAAACGGATGCGCGCTCAATTCAATAATATATTATGTTATGCACATGAAGGTTTTCGGCACAAATGTCGTATTTTAATAATAATGCATTTATCCGAATTCTGATCCTTGAATTTATACTCAAGGACCATATTTTGAAATGCGTCCTATATATTTTTATGCACGATTTATTGAGTGTCCTGTGGCGATCCGATATAATCTTCTTCTTTTTTTTTTTAATGAGTACCTGCACTCTTTTCACTGTAAATTGATATGCAACTGATTCTTTTAAAAACGTTGATGTACCCAACGAGGTGCGCTTAACGAGTAGTTATTGAGTTATTTAACTTTGCACCAACTAAGGATAATAGGGTTGGAAAGTATGAGAGCTACATAACGAGGATCTGACCATAAACTTCAGTTATTTATGTATTGATATTCAAACATGTGATTAATAATTCACGTAGAAATTGTCTCTTAACTGTTTGTACAATAAATATTATTTATTTAGTATTTTATATTTGGTGTAAAACGTTTACTAAGGACATTTTCGTTGTTCGTAGATTTTAATAACTCAGATATTACTTATTAACATTTCGATTTTTTGTACATTGTAATTTTGAAAATCCTCATATGCTTTAAATCGCACAGTAACAAACGCGGTATCATAACAAAAATTCGATTTATATCATCACAGAACACTCTTTTTCTTGATATAAAAATATAAGTATAAGAAAACATGATACTTAGGTCTACGTAAACATTCCAAAAATCTTATCATGAACATTAATCTACTATATTGTAGAAAGAAAGGTGGTGTGAACAATGAACATGCTTGGTAACATGGTATATGGTGGCGTGAACCTCGTCAGTGGGGTATAGAAAAGACTAAGCGGGGACATTTCTTAAGTTAAAAATCGTTGTTTTATATCACGGTGAAAGCGGACGGAAAAAACGCTCTTACATTTTATTCAGTACACAGTACAGTTTTGACCACGGTTGAGACAAGACGTATGTTTGTTCTCTCCGTACTTTATCGTAGTCTTTAGTTCTTTCTAGATAATATTACGCTGTTTAAAATCCGTTTATATTTATTTCATATTATCATCGTTGCTTTGTGAGTTGTGCCATATAAGTATATAATACGCGTCGTTTCCGCTGTTCCGTCGTGGTGTTATCGCCGATACAACGTTCTACTCGTCAAGGTCATGATTTTATTATAAATATTATTTTTATTATACTCTCACATTATCGCAATACGCTTTCATCGCCCACCGTTGATAGCACACTTTACCTGTCATACATCGTCTTAATGGTTTCAAGTTTCATTCCACGTCTTATACGGATCGCGGAATATTTATAATTGTTTAATGCCACCCAATTGCCCTGTATGCAATATAGCTGTTCCACGTCATTCATCATCAATTGGTTGTTCGATTTGTTTTACCCTTTACCATTCATCTTGTCTGGATATACCACCTAAGTCTCTTACACTCTACAAAAAACCAAACAGTAATTGGATCTGTCCTATACACTCTATAAGTATGCCTAGTACACCAAAATTAACCGTAGATGCTGTTAAATCGAATAACACTCTTACATTAAGCGACTTAGCTAAAATGATTAGTACGTTGTCTTCTAATCAGGACAAAAGCTTTAAATTAATTAATTCTCGTATTGATGATTTATCAACGCATTTAAACAAATTAGACTCGGCTCTAGCTGAGTGTCAAAACAAAACACAGCGTCTCGAAGACAGGGTTAAAGCTTTAGAAACCCAAAAACCAGCTTTGGAAAATAATTATATAGACTTTTCCCTTGCTGTCAGGAATGAGGTTCTTGATGTCCAAAAGCGCTCTCTTAATGTTATCTTACATGGTGTTAAGGAATCTATTGAAACAGTTGCTAAAGAGCGCATAATACACGACAACAATAAAATTAACGAGCTGTTTACCCTACTATCTATTAATTCGGATGTAATAGCTAACATTTCAAGATTGGGTCATCCATCTTCATCAAATCAACGGCCAATTAAATTGATTTTACGGAATCCTTGTGATGCTGATAGAATTTTAACGTCCTTTATGAAAGTAAAACGAGAATCTCCTAACGCTGTTCAAAATATCTCCCTCGTCAAAGACCGCACTCAGGCAGAACGCCGTCACATAAAGGAAGTATACGTAGATTTCAAGAACAGATCCGAGGCAGGGGAAAAGGATATAAAAGTTCAATATTTCAATGGAATTCCTAAAATTGTAAATATTAAAAAAAACTAAATGATAGGGCTAAGCCCAATAGTTATATTAGTAAGTTAAAATCAATGTTCAATAATCATAAATCAAATGTTTTTTTTAATAAGCCTTCTGTTTGTATCAATTCTCTTCTCTCTGGTTACTACCAAAATGTCCGTGGTCTAAGGACCAAATTAAATTTATTAAAATGTTCAATACCTTCATCTACTCATGATTTTATTATATTTACTGAGACATGGTTAAATAACACTTTCCTTGACAATGAGTTAGGTTTTACCCAGTATAACGTATTTCGTCGTGATAGAACCGAAAATACTAGTCCTCATAATCGCGGTGGAGGAGTTCTCGTCGCTATTAAGAAGACTTTCAATTCCAAATTGCTTAATATTGATACTTTAAACGTTGAACAAGTCTTCGTCAAAGTTATAGTTGGTGATCTTTTGATTATTTTTTGTGCCGTATACTTTCCACCTAATAGCGATTTACAGTTATACTTAAATCACCTCTCAGTTTTAGAGTCTATTGACTCTTCTTTTCCGAATTGTAAGTTTATCATTTGTGGTGATTATAATATTCCCTCCCTATCCTGGGAAAGTGATAAGCACGGGCTTAAATGTGTCAACTTCCTTTCTTCCCAAGTAGGAAGTTCTCTTATTGAGAGTTGTTCTGTGCTAAATCTATACCAGTTTAATTCTATCATTAATGCTCATGGTAATATTCTAGATTTGGTGTTTTCTAATTTCCTAGAGAGCTCCATAAATCTTTACGACGACCCGTTTGTTCCTATTGACCCATGCCACCCTCCAATTCAAATTAATGTTCGTTTACCTATCTCTCAGCCTATTCTTAACAACGACAGAACAATCTACAATTATGTGAAAGGTGATTATATTAATGCGAACCTATTTTTTAATTCTTTTAATTGGTTGAATACTTTTAGACACCTCAATACTGAGGCAGCGGCGATCGTATTCCAACACGCACTTTTAGAAGCTTTACGCTTTTTTGTCCCTCAAAAAACCATAAGCACCTCCCATAATTTCCCTTACTGGTTCAACAAAGAACTTAAAACCCTTGTTTGGAAGAAAAATAAAGCACATTCAATTTATATCAAAAATAAAAGTAAATCAAATTATGAAAAATTTTCCTGTTTGCGTGCTCAATATAAGTCGCAGTCTAAAATTGTTTTTCATGATTTTATACACCGGTCAGAAAGTGAAATTATAAGTAACCCGAAATATTTTTGGAACTGGGTTAACTTTAATACTAAGTCTCATGGTATACCCAATTCTGTATTCTTAGGTGATACTATTGCTAATAATGGTGCGGATATTACTAATTTATTCTCAGATTATTTCTCCTCTGTATATAACACTTCACCCGTCCAATCACCTGATGAACCTTACATTGTCGCCTCTACTTATCAATTCGATCACGTCATCCCCTATAAATGTAGTATCTCTCTTAATGCGGTATCTGATGGTCTACGGACACTTATAAAATGTAGGTCTCCCGGCCCAGATGGTGTTTCTGGTTACTTCTTGGCAAACTTAGCAAATTCTATAGCTTATCCCATATTTATCTTATATAACAAATCACTTGAGGAAGGAGTATTCCCATCCATCTGGAAAATAAGCTCTATCACCCCAGTTTTCAAGAAAGGCGATAAATCCAACGTCAAAAATTATCGCCCCATCTCTGGTCTAGTACAAATTGGTAAATTGTTAGAAAAATTGGTTCTAGCTCAAATGATCAAACCAATCAATAACATTTTAGACAATAGCCAGCATGGTTTTAGACCGGGGAGATCCACCTTAACTTGTAATTTATCGTTGCAAAAATTCATACTCAACGCTTTTAACGATAATTGTCAAGTTGATGTAATTTATACCGATTTTGCGAAAGCTTTCGACCGTGTCGATCACGAATTATTGATTATTATATTGGGTAAATTAGGGTTTAGTCATCCATTGTTATCCTGGTTTAAATCTTATCTCACAAACAGGTCTCAGTTCACCCAAGTGCATGGCTTCCACTCTGAGACGGTCCCGGTCCCATCTGGTACTCCCCAAGGAGGTCACTTATCGCCCATACTATTCAATTTATTTATAAACGGACTATCACTTGTTCTTAAAAAATGTCAAATTCTGTTCTTTGCAGACGATTTAAAAATATTTACTCGTGTTTCCTCGTTTGAGGATTGCCTAGCTCTGCTCTACAAGATGAATTAAATATCTTATCTATATGGTGTCGTAACTGGGGAATGTGTCTCAATACTGATAAGTGTTATTCAATGTGCTTTTACAGATCCCGTAGACATATAACCTATACGTACTCTATAAATGATGTCCAACTTAGATCAGTCTCTTCAATTACAGACTTAGGAATAACTTTAACCACTAATTTAAGTTTCCGTGATCATATTGAGAGTGTTGTAAAAAAATCGTTGAAAGTTCTAGGATTTATTAAGTGACATTCATTTGAATTTAAAAACCTTAGATCATTCAAACTCTTGTATTGTGCATTAGTCAGGTCTATTCTTGAATACGGGGCTCCTATCTGGAATCCATACACCAAAACCGATATCGACTTCATAGAACGTGTTCAAAATAGGTTTTTAAAATTCGTAGCCTTTAAATTTAATTTGACCATTGATAATCATGATTATACACAAATCAGATCTTTTCTTAACATTCCAGCCTTATACTCCAGACGTGAAATAGCAGATATATCTTTTATATATAAGTTAATTAATGGTATCACCGATGATCCTGATCTTTTAAAATGCATCCCCTTTAATATTCCAGCCTACAAAAACCGTTCCACATCTTTGTTTTACATTCCAGTATACAGCACAAACTATTTAAAAAACTCACCTAATCCTAGGGCAATGGCTCTATGCAATAAACTTTCGACGAGAGTTGACTTTTTCTTCTCTCCCTTAAAGGAGATAATAAATGCTCACATGAACAATGTGAATACGTAATGCTGGGTTTACCTATCAATTTGATACTATTTTTCCTTTTTAGATTTTTGTAAACTTTATGCACCTATAAGATATTTATTGTATGTAATATTGTATTTCTTTTGTATTTGTACTCAAACTTTACTATCTGTACTATTGGGCCTTGGCCCGTTTTATTCTACTGAATAAATTATTATTATTATTATTATTATTATTATTCTATTATTGTACAGAAGTGACACGAGGAGGCGGCGTTTACGGTCGATCGAATTGTGAAATCATACAAATATCGTATACTAGTCGAAAAGATGAAGTCTTTTGATAGTCGTTTATTATCTTATAAATGATAAAAAACAATTCGACGGAAATGTATGCCAAACACTCGCAATGCTATGCTCACCGACTTAACGTAGTATAATATATGGATTTATGAATTATATAACAACTATAACTTATATTCGACGGGCTTAACAATAGGATTTTCATACTTATACGGGGTGATACATTTAACGTACGACATTTTATCATTTCAGACATCAATAATGTTTTGAAAATATTTATTTTACATTATGTCGTAGGTCGTAACAAAACGACATTTTCGAAAGAAATTATAATCTTAACATTTTCTTTAAAGTTTTTACTCTTATCAATGACAATTATTGATAACATACATTTTAATTTCATGTTTCGAAGCAGTATATTATTCGGAGTATTTCGATCCATAAAAATCAAATTTCGGATTAGTAATAACATTTTAAAAACTTAGATGACCGGAGAAGTAGGCCAACATTTTTCGGCGTTGTACAATTAAACAAAGCTCGTTTAAACATTTATACATTATAAATACATATACTGTTAAAACTTATAAAGGACTCGTTTTTCTATGCTGTTTTTTATTGATCTCCAATTAAGCGAAACCGATATTTTCTAAAATTGCATCCATTTTTGAAATAATAAGAAAGTGTCTCGCGTGAAAATGATCATCCTGTATTATGACCATCAAATGCTGGAGGGGAATGCGTTGGCGTGCGCAGACTTCATCGGCAGAACATTTGCAATGATATAAATTGCCTCACCTCACTACAAAAAATACCATATATTCAGGCCATCATAATGCTCGCACAAAAAACTCAAAAGATTTTAATCGAATATCGAGAGTTCTTTTTAGACTTTATTTTTACAATATTTTTTTTGGCTGCAGATCGACGACATAGACAATACAAAACTATGACAAATGTATAATACTGTTGCAAAAAAACTATAAGATAAAACAACAACGAAAGAGTAGGAAAATTGACAAAAATTCAATAGCTCCAAAGCGTTTCTTCGATGTACGTATACATTTCAAAAAAAAACTTTAAACTGTCGTTTTTCGCAAATGATCGATACTCTAGGCAAGAGAATACTGTTCGCCATGTAGTATCGCAACATTATTCAGCTCGAGTGCATCGTGGTCGAATAAACTGCAGTGTGCATATTACACCGGGGAGGTGCGATGGGGCGCAGTTTCATTGAAAAAATTGGAGGTGTTAAAGCCCCTTTATTTTTTTCGTATTATCTTATGGTTGTGGATATACCTGCATGATGGCTATTAAAATCTAACTTAATACGAACAAATGTGGGGACTCTAATGGCAAAATTGGGGGTGCTAAGCATCCCCAATGACCCCCACATCGCGCCCATGGAGGCGTTTTATTTATTTTGTAGACCAGCGTTTCCCAAACTTTTGTTTGGGCTGGCCCGGTAATTTATATTTTTCATCTTCGTGACCCACCAAAATATTTTACGTTTATAATTATGTAATAAAAGGCAAAATAAAACACATTTGAATATCTACATAGAATTTTTTAATAAAATTAAAGCGTTCATTTATATTTTGAAACTACAATGTAATAATTATAATACAGTTACTAAATGTATTAGTTGAGTACTATCAGTGAGAAGTATGAAGCTCCAAGTTATATATATAAATAAATAATAATTTATAGTTTAAAACAACTATACAGTGTGCAAAGACTGCAGAGTTAACATCTTGAGTTTTCACCCCCTCCCCCTACGAAAGAGTCTTGGGATAACATGTGTCGGTGACTCGGGAACTAACAATAATACACAACTCTCGACGAGTGCTGATGTATCAGTCGCGTCCTCGGGTTTTTTTGATATAAACTGGCGTGGTCGAGATACTTACAATGTCGACCCACACACCACGTGGACAAGCGATCACATTAATATGCTTTATCGTACAAAATACCTGCGAACCGTGTACAGATCGGTATCGGTCGGAGGTATGTATGTAGATGGTGATGTCAACATAATTTACAGAAAATGTACCTATACAATAATATCGTACATAATATTTACACATGTCTCTAGAGTCTTGACACTGAGCATCCGTCATGACGACCACAATATACGTTTACGAATTATATCCTATATAGGTAACTGAGGTTCCCAAAATCTGGGCCTCCCAAGGGAACACGCTACTCGACCGGGGAAGCGCGAGCCGCGTGGTAAACGATGATATTTTTAAATCAACAATAATCAAGATTTCCAAGAAGAAAAATTCGATACGTATCGATACGGAATAGTTACGTACCACCTCGTATCGAAGTTCGAGTCCGATACGGGTCGGTACGGATCGCTTGTATACTGCACGTGTAACATCTTCAGCGCTAAAAATTGACCAGATACGTACCGACACACTCCAAATTCTTTTTTGAAAATTTTGAATATTTCGCACACAGTTAAACTGTTAGGTTAGGTTATACCTACGTCTTGATTAGCGAATTTTCGGAAAAGTCGCTACGTGTGGACAGCGTTACCTCGGTATCTCCCTCATCGATAACACCTAATATTATCGCGTCGAATATTGTCGAATTACACAATGGCCAATATATTTTGTAGTAGACACCATTTAATAATGTTTACTGTTTATTTATTTTGTCATAACAATAAAAATATTCATGTATTCAAACGATATATCTGTTATTTATTTGTTCGAGGGAGGTGCAATTCATTTTTTTATTTTAAAATTTGGCTTGAACTAACACAGTTTGGGAACCACTACTATACTACATGATTGTTCTATAGCGATATTGTGCGTATTATAACTCGCGAGACGCATTGATACGATTATTATTATTATTATTATTATTATTATTAAAATAAAATATACCTTGACCTCGTGTTCTCGACGATTCGAGCGATAGCACCTAGTATAGGTATCTGACGACCATCATCAATGCGGCCCACTCGTTCCAAATGGCACGCGTGTTTCGAAGTACCTCCACGTCAAAGGAATAATATAATGATGATAGTAACAATAATAATATGTTATATCGTAATGTTTTATACACACGATGTGTTATCATCACGTAATTTAGTAGTTAGGACCGGTTAAATGTTTCGATAAAATGTATTTAAAGTATATTATCGTGCCTAGACCCACTTTTTACAATTTTTTTTTCCATAAATCTAAGCTACCAAAGTTTTATAAAAATAAGGTAATATATTACAGTGACATGTAGGACTTGAATAATATTATATATTTTATTACATAGCATTATCTCATAATTCATATACACGACTGCGCAGGTTATGATTGAGTTCTGTCCCAAAACACACTTATATAGGTAGGTACTACGCATAAATTTACGATTTTGTAAGTTTCTTATTTTCGATTAAATTAAACTCCAAAAATATCAAAACTGACATTACCTAATATCGCGTACTGTAACCATTGTAGCCTTTATATCTATTCCGTCACTCGTTGAAGAAAAAAAAATTGTAATTTTAAAATAAAGAAACGCTTTTATTAGTTCCATTCGAGAATTTCAAACAAACTGAAACTTTTTCTGACTCAGATTTTTTTTCTATAAGTAATATGGTTTTTTATTAGCACATTGAGGGACAGTAGGTTCATATAGTTTTGCTGCTGTGGCAAATATTATTTTGTAATTTTATCTGAGTTTCGGAGGTTAATTTGATTTTGATTTTTTTTTGTGATTTATTTATTCGAGTTCGAATTATATTATTTTGTTCGAAATTTCCATATACACTTATAGCAGTAAAACGAGGGCACCGATTTCATCGAAACACCGATAACCAACACTGCTACGACCATTATGGGGTAAAAAAAGCGAACGCGTCAAATAAAAAAAAAATTGATTATATTGACGATATTTACTTTGTTTTGTGATATAAAACAAATTGTTTAGATTATGAAAACAAATTTAAAAAAATTACCCTTCACTCGATATTGTTGTATACAATTTGTGTGCGTATACCACACTTGAGGTATTTGTGTCATATGCGTATCCTCTTCGCCCGCAGAGGTTGTTTCAAAAAAACTGCGATGCATATAGATAATATTATAATTATTGTATTATATTAATCGTCGATACGATGTATTTACATTTTATTTTTTGCCTACCTTAGCCCGTTAAAAAAACCACTTTTATTTTTCCGCTCGCCAACCGGACGGTCGCCCAACAGTCAGGGTTTAACGTTAATGTTTCCGTATCAACCTCGCGATCACGCCCCACCCAACACCCCCGAAAACCCCGTCGAGCAAAAAATCGGATTTTTTTTTCGAGCCCGCGATATTAATATTTACGACCAGCGGTTCATTTACATCGGTCGGCGGCATTTAACGATGCGGAACGAACGAACGTCGTCTCCGGCGACGCGTTATTAAACAGCCGTCCTGAGCAGCGGACGTTTCTCGATCAAATGATCCGTGTTTGGGCGAGCTAAGAGATCGCACAGCCTAATACATTATAATAATATTTTAATCGTTCGCTATTTACGCGATGTGCTCAAACCGTATACGATATTATTTATTATGTTGTCTAAACACGGCTACAGTGCGGTTGCACGCCCCGTGACCTCTCAAATCGCCCAAAGGTGGGATTTTAAATATTTATTCAAAACGTTATCTCGCCAATGTCTGTATAATATATGTAAATATGTACGATATAATAGTGTTATATAATATCACGTAATAAAATGTACGTAGTATCACAGGACCCAGGTATATATTATAACTGCAGGTATTGGTACGGATGCGGTTCTCTTATCATTATACGTATTATATTAATATTGTCGTCGTAAATTGTCTTTGCAGTTTTTTCAACGATATCGGGTACCTTATGGTACGATCAAACGGCTATAATGTATGTAATATGGTATTATAGAATATATGTGGAATAATCGTGTGGAGAATATAATATATATAGTGATTTAGAGTCGAGCAGGGGAAAAAAAATATCCGGCGGAAGTATATCGGAATGTTTAACGTTATAATATATAATAGAGCGTAAGGGACTGCGATGTACGGCCTTCTAGATGCATTAAATATTATTTATTTATATGATAAACGTATAATAATATCTCACGATTGTAAAAAAAAAATATATATTATATTGTAAACGTTTAATGATAATAATACCCGTCACATTTTTCTTTCTCGTATTTGCATAACATCCGTACAGAACTTAAAAATGAATGCATCATGCAAAAAAGAATAAAATCTATATTGATGCAGATAATATAACTACAACGCAGAGATATATTACGTGTTTTATTTTTTAAATATTTTTAATTACATAGAAATGTTATGTCCATACGTGCTAGAAGAACACCCCCGGCGGGTTGATGGACAAATCGAGACGGGAGCAGAGACGCAATAATGACAATAATTAGCGTATTTATCGTGTGATCCGTACGGCCAGTAAATTAATAATATTAGACACGTGTAACGTGTCTGCGATCGTAAACGAATTTGAATCGGTCGAACATAATTGGGTTGTCGATGTTTGAAAACGAGAAAACGTCGAATGAAGATGAAAAAAACGGCCGTCAAAAAGTTGACCCGCAGGAAAAGTGGCAGACGACGTCGTCGTCGGTCGCATATACAGCTGCAGTTGTGTATGGGTGCACTATATACACAGCACAAACAAAGATAAACTGCGAACAACCTGTGTTATGAACAATAATGTTCGCCCCGGTTAAGTATATAGGTTTACGCAAAGTATATACCTACCGAATTATATTACCGCCATTGTATTGTGGTCGTATACTTGGGTATATAAAATGTAGGTACTCGTTTAAAGTATATGTGTACGTTTGCCTTGACGGCATAGCGATTTTGCGAATAAACGAGTTCGTACACGTATAAAATCGCTAACGGTAAGTACGACCGAAACGATTACTGGCGGAAAACGAATGGCAAAATAAAACTCGCCATTAACGCGTGCGTGCAGAATCGCACTACTACGACCATCGACCGGAATACCCAAACTCTCCGAAAAAATCGCGTACGACGGTTGTTGTCGTTTCACGGTTTTTCGTATATGATATTATACGCGACACTATTGTTTTATGTAATCGAATCGGAAGACGTGGACGACGACGGTGTGAATTTGTTTTGCTGTGAAAAAAAAAACAAGTGGGACGAGTATAGGCATAACGCCTTCCGGAAATATACTAACCTGACCTTATTCAGAGGAAAACGCAAAATGTCGACGACGCACGAGGACGGTATGTCATAATGACTGCGACGAAGAAAATAATACAACACACGCCGCCTAAGTAATAGTTCTCCGTAATATTTTTATAGTGATCCTCGCGAGTAATATTATGACGTTAAAAAAAAAAGGCACGCCTATCAAAGTTTTTTAGTACAGTAATATATAATATTATTATTATACCGCCGATTTCAGAATTAAGACAGTCATACCCGCAGAACTATAGAAAATATTTTTATTTTTTATTTTTCAACGTACCCGAAATCTCTCCTGCAGGTCAACAACATTAATTGGTCGAAGTTCGAGAATTCACTATAATATGTGTGCTGCAGAGCATCGAATCGACGACCGTCTTCGGGATACGCTTTAAGAAAGTCTCGGGGATCGTACCCCCCTCACAGGAGCACTCACAGAATAAAATTTCACTCGGTGCAATATTAAAACCCTGCTGCGGTCAAATAAGTACGTATTATTATTATATTTTGGTGTGTGCTTTGCGTATCTCTATATTCTAACCGGTGCAATCAGATGATTTTTTTCGTTGGTTGAATCTGGACGATTAATTAACCACATTAACACTATAATAACATGATCGTTAAATCATCAAATACAATTTTAAATATTTATATCATCTATCCCCCTCGCCCCTTATTCCCATTTGACAGCCACTGATTCCAACACAGCATAATATCACCATAATAGTTGTGCCGTCAACACTTTTTCATTGTTTAAATAATATTTTATAAGCTGTACGTGACCACCTGGTAACTGAATTAAATTAATTGTTCAAAACGTACCATGTATATTATACGTTTGTAAGACGGGAGACAGCGCGTGCGGGTATGGAGTCCTTTTAAGTATATTTCAGAACATTCCAAAAATCAAACTTTGAATGACTGCTTCGCCGAAGAAGAAAAAAATGGGGAATTGCTGAATCGTCCCGTATAATATTGTAATATTTTCATATTGTCGTTTACGTATAATATTTTCACTGTGTTTTCCTCGATTATTCCGTCTCTGGACTTGACACTAATTAACTGTTCGCAATTCATGACGATATTAATGTTATAGTGGTTTTGCGTACACAACTATAGTTCAATTTTAATTTAAGTACGATGTCCATACTATAAATCATACTTATAACTTTTAAGCGTGGGATACATAAAATGACGAGCAGCTTATACACGGCAGACAGAACACGCGGAAACAGCGTTTTATTTTTATTTTTTATAAATCTCAAGTTGTATAATACTAAAAAATAACAGCAACCCGAATCGTTTAAGTTCTGTGTAGATATAATCTATACTAATAACGTGACGTCTGTACCTGTAATACCGTAGTTACAGCACTCGTCTGAAGATGGTATATATTATAATATGTATTTCAAGCTCGCTATAGCTAACGGCGAAGATTTTTTAAATTTTTGTTTTTTTTTTTTTTGTTATTAGTTTGGGGTCGATCGTTAGTTTTAAATTTAATCTCGAAATATCATTGTGTTTGCTGCTTCGAAATTACTGCGACAAACCGTATTGTTTTCGTTTGAATTAAATGAAAAAATAAAAACGAGCGCGAAAGTTTCAGATTTTGATTTAAAAGTTTTATGCCCGGTCGCACACGAACGTCCGTCGTACGGTTTAATGGATCCTTACATATTTAACAGTCCCTTAAACATCAAATAACGACCCATGATTGGTCCATTAAATTTAATGAGTCGTTAAATTTATCAAATTTGAGCGCGCAGTCGGCATCCACCCGGAAAACAATTGCATGTATATTTTACGGGACGGTTTACACTGGAAGAACCGTTGAAATTCTCAGCAGAAATAGCAATCTCGGGTTTTATATGCACATTATTATTATTATCATTATCATTATTATTATTAAAATATAGTCGAATAAAGCGTAAACGGCGGTCCTATATATATAATAATATCTGAGCGATGTCTTAAATGAAAATGTTACCATACCGACCGGAGAGACGAACGATTTAACTTTTTATTTTTGCTCGTTAAATATCCATATCGATATGACTATATAATTGTAGGTGCAGCGCTGTAATTTTGTTCGCTTTAAAATCGAATTCAACTGACGGTGAAATGAATGGCCTGAGTTCAGCATTTTATTTTATTTTTTTAATTTTCGAACACTACATAATAATAATAATAATAATATCGTACAATAAACGTTAGTTTTGCTATTATTTATAGTCACGACGAAACTCACCACTCGGTATTAATCGAAATGCTTTCCCTGAAAATATGTTGAACTTTTCATTGTTTATGTTTACGATTGTCTTAAATTTGATATTGTATTCTGCGGTTATTCCATTATATGTATACATGTATATATATAAGCGAAAGTTTTTGCAAAGTCATTCTTATATATTATTATACAATTGTTATATTATATACACATAATAATATTTCCACCGCAATAATAATATAAGCGTTACGTACATATATATATATATATATTTTTAAAAAATATAAAAACACTAAAATATTATTCGCTTTTTTTCGAATAGAATATTTTAAACTTTTATCCTTTAATATTTTTTTTTTGTTTTTGTTTTTCGAGTGCGGTTTACATTGTTTTTTATTATCTTTAATTCATGAAAACGGCGGGTTTTTGAAAAAGAGAACGCAACTAGTTGAGTTTGGGTTTTGGTGATTTATCGTGCTAAATAAATTTATGGCTCCGAATTTGCTCGCCAAAGTATATATACGTATATGCTCGTGTACATACAATGCACAGCTGTAAAAAACTAATGTCACCGACACAATTATTGATTTTTTTATTTTTTATTTATTTATTATTTTAATCCTCTCCCGTTGTGCAGTTTGGTGGTTTTTGGAAAAAAAACTTCGCTCGTTCCACGTCTTTTATGTGCATATTTTACTCGGCTAATTAAATTGCGACGGTTATGTTTTTTTTTTTAAATCTCTGTTAAAATTCAAAACCATTCAAATATATTTGAATTTTTCATGGCTTCACCGTGTAGGTGAGGTGTGAGGGTATACGCCCAGTCTGCGTTTTTCCGTGGATTAATGCGAAAGTGTCTATTATAGGTTTTTGTATTTTTGTGAACGATTATACGGATGCGGTTTAATGACTTGTTTGGTCCCGCGAACTTTGGGCTGTCTTTATGTCGACTTTAAATCACATCACCCGCGACCGTGAATATAAAGCCGTTTAGCTGCATACGACTTTGTTCTGACGCAAATGTTTTTTTTATTTATTGGAAATATTTTTTCTGCTCCCAAATGCGTAAACCGCGTATACTCGTAAATTAGTATTAATATAAAACATGCGTACAGCGCGTGCACAAACCCCGTTATTTCTCTATAATATTATATGCAAAATCTCGGTTTGGACGTCGGGTTAGCGACGAAAAGGAAGTCGTGTACGCGCACAGTGAGGAGTTTCCGGTACATCGTCTATGATATTATCATATTATTTATTAAATATTAAGAGTGCTGGAGAGACCTGTCCAGCTAGTCCTACCCGGGGTTTCCTGGTTAATTGTCTAGTGTCTACACTCACGTATACGAGGGTAGAATATTATTCTGAAATGTAATATATGTACTGCCGAGTCTTCCCGCTCATCGTTTACCGGTAATTTTATTCTGTTTATGGATATTGGAGTGCGTGGGTCCTGAAGGGCTCAAGTTATTTGTAGGTTTACTGATTCCGGCTCGTCGATTTCAATTTGTCATGAATTCATAACCACCGAGTCGGTTTGCTCTTGCTGAGATCTCTTACGGATTACATTCAAAAGAGGAATTCGACCAAACTTAAGATCTTACTTGTGACTTGATCATTTGAAAAATGTGCTCGGACCATGATTCATTTGTAGGTAGTGCGCATGCGATACATATTGTATAATATTATATTATAAAACGAATTGCGGGTATACCTCATTGGGACCACACATTGATTGTATAAAGACGATTTGGATAGTGTTTTTTCCAATTTTGATCGCATTGCGAAAGATCACGATATTTGAGTTTAGAGTCTTAGAGACTGTATACGCGTTTATGACGAGCGTTAGATATCGGTCAAAGAGTTTCCACGCCGTTTTACAAAAGAGAATATACTGATAGTAGATTATTATTTTTCCCGGAGCATTATGTATCGATATTATGTATACCTAAGTATATATCTTACCCATTGTATCAATAAATTAAACGATGGCCGACCTACTAGACGGATTTCCGAGTAATCGCTTCAAAATATTTATTAATTTTAATGTCGTTAAATGTAAATGGTTATTTTATAATTTAATATTTCCCTTGCGTTAAAATGTACGTTTTCCTTTTATGTTTCTAAAATGTGCGTTATTACTTTCGAAGAACATCATTACTCATTAGTGCTTGTTACGCGGTTTTGCCGTAGAGGCTTTAACCAGCAAAGGTTGTAAAAGTCCTACATACTTTCTTTGTCGTAATCAATCAGAACTCGGAGAAAGCTTAAAAGGGGAGATTTAAAAAGCCCTTTAAAGACGATATGAAAACGTTATAATCAATCATAAATAGTTTCTGATTTCTTTTGAAAATAATGATTTACCAACAATACAAACGACCAAAGCGAGAAAATAATGTTTGCGAATACTATACATTGAAAACAAAACGGTACATAACTGTCTGTGTCGATATAATATAAATACCGTACTGTGCGCACGATAATCATTGATGTTGGGCGAAAATCGTTAAACTGCTGTTCACATGTACTCACGACCGTTTTATATAACTATATGCGGGTTCAAAATGGACATTTCATGATTTTCCAGACCATCATCTGTATAGTATATGTATCTATATGTATATATCTACCTTTATTTCGAATCAATTTGTTCCCACGGCAGGAATAGACGGGGGTGGGTAAATTATCATCGAGGCAAACGATTGTACAATATAATCGATGAATCGCGTCATCCGGGCGTTTCCTCCGTACACAACCGATCCGCGGCGGTCGTGCACATTGTTGTGACAGACAAATAACGAATTCATATCTGTCTCCGACCAGGCCTCCGACGCCGCCGCCGCCGCCGCCGCGACATCGGTCAAATACTAATCGCGTCATACGTCATACAGGTGGGCGGGGGGGGGGGGGGGGGGGGGGGTTTTCAATTGATCAAATTCCATTATTACGGTTAACGCGTCGTGCATATTATATAGAGGCTTACTGTGAATTATTATAATAATATGTTACGCGGCACACTCATCCGCAGTTGACACGTGTCGTCCGAAAATGACGGGACGACGACGACCCGCGGTGGTGTTTGTGACACCGGTAGACATGGCAACCGCGAGTGTGCGATAGCAGGTGGGTATATGTATACATCTACGATTTAATGTGGGTCGCGACAAACTAGATTTTACCTCGCGACCCTGTGTGCGGACTCGGCGACGGGTTGAGGGGGGGGGGAGGCGCTCGGCGGTCCATTTGTCATTAAATCCGATAAGGACTCGTATTTCGTTTCAGCAGCAGCAGCAGCAGCAGCCCTCGCGGTGGTGTTGGGACCCACTGGCGGTGGGACAAGAGAGACGAATTAAGCTTTCCCAGAGGAGCAGGACGAGGATCAGCGACCGGGACGCATAGTTGTGTACTTGCGTCGGTCGCCTTTTGATTTCAGAATAATAATATTGCACGGCGTTTAATAATCGCCCGCCGCACAGTGTACCTATATAATATAACGTCGTGTAGATACCGGAATCTACTCGCTCAGAAACGCTGCACAATATACGTCATTATCAGTACACGCAAAATGTGATATTATTATACATCGGCGAACAAACTGTACAGTAATAATAATAATAATAATAATAATATATATATATATAATACACCGTCAATATAAGACTTTGCCGCGTCTCCTATAATATTATACCGATGCGATGTGATACGAGCACGGAGCCGCCGCCTTGATAACGGTTATGACGATAATAATAATATAGTGTTTCTTCCATTACAGCACGATATGTATGGGTTTAAAGTTATAGACGCGTGACGACACCCGAGAAATCGCGAATATTACAAATACGCAGCAGGGGCGGCGGTGGTCCCCGGGTGCGATGGGGTTGGCGGTGGAATGTGGATGATTGCGGTGTTTCGGAGTTTCGGCTAATGGTTATAATATCGTCGTCGTCGTCGTCGTCGTCGTGCAGTGTACGCGATAACCGACAGTGGTATAACAACAGTGGTAATTATCAGGGGTCTAATCAATACGTTCGGTGGGAACCGAGCGGGGAATATTCGGTAGAAAATATCATCATCATCGTTGGCGGGGGGTGGAGGGCAGCCGAATGCGAATGGCGGGTGATAAGCCCAATCGTCAGTGCATTTTTACGACCACACTATATAATATTGTTGTCGCGGCGCCTATGCGGAATATTGTACTGTCCGCCGAAAACATGGCCGATGACGAGCTCAAGCAAAAATATCAAACGGGATACGACGACGACGGATAGATCGTCGAGGCTGGATGATGGTTGAGCAGAGGCTTCAACCAGTAGTAGAGTTGTCGTTATGGAGACGAGTATGGCCCAGCACAATCTGGCCTTAGTGGTGTTTTTCTCAATACGAGGTTAGGTTAGGTTAGGTTCGAAAAAAAATAGGAAAAACGATTTAAAAATTGGTATCATTCACAGCACTTAAAATTTTAAACGTACGAGATTAACGGATGCGAAAGGTTTAACGATGGGATGTCTGGAAAATAAAGTTGAGATTTACTAATAAGAACAATAATATGTAATAAGTAAATGTCTATCACAATCAAGCATATCATCATTATTTTGATAATGGGACAGAAATGGTAGGAAAAAACAAAGGGGGCGCAGTGATACTTCTAGAAAGACTTCGAGCGTATTTGGTTTCGTGCACTGCTCATAGAGATAATTTTTTCGTAGGAGATAAGACACCGTCCATAAAGCAGCTGACATGCATCTTTTGGTGTAATTCAATGACAGACAAGACTATTTTTTTTTTTTTTTTGCTTCCATCGAATCAACCTGGGTATTTTAAAATCACTAATATTATAAATAAAAATGTGTGTAAGACCCCACAGTTATCTTTTCATTTTTTCAGTGGCCTCGCCAATTCCAAGGACGACTACGTGTGACCACCAAAGACGTATAGTTGAATGTTTCCTCAATTCCAACGAGTGAGGTTTCCTCGGTTGGCAAACAAACATAATATTACAATATAATGCGCCACTGCCGGATTAAGACGTTTAGAGCGTTTATAGTCACTCATTTTCTCTAGCATCCACCTCAAAAATTATGATACTCACATTTTGCTTTTAATTACTTATCAATTTATTTAATCAATCTTACCTAAATATTTGACCAACCTGGGAGGTGCGTTCCTCTAAATATGACTTTGCAAACATTTAATATAGCTATACGCATATTAAAATGGAAGTTTTTTATCTGGTGCGAATGGTCACTATGGTTTATCGGAACTTATGATGGTTACAACCTAATTATTGTTTATTAAATTACTATCCAACCTTTTTATAGCGTTTCTCTGAATTAGTTATTACTTATGTTATCGGGTTCACTCGATAATAATTCAATATTATCTTATCATAGTCATTATTCATCATAACGACTACGTGCTCAATTATTATTCACCATAATGTATCATACCTAATTATTTTTAACATTTGTTGTTCTTTCATTCATTTTGTGGTTTTTTGCATAAAAAAATGAGGTTTAAAGTGTCCACAATACGTATAAAAGTTACCCCTGAACATATAGCCTAGTAAGCGGCCTACCCTGAAATATTTTTTTCGTTTCCATTTCAAAACGGTTTGTTATAGTAAATGCGAAATTTTTATCGTCGTCAATTTATTAAAATTCACGAAAACGTGAAAATTGAGATCCAATTATATGCGTATACCATATAGGTAGGTATATATACTATGTATATTAAATAAATGAGCGATAAGCAACTGTGAAATAATCAAAATGCCTGATGATGTAAAGTATTAATACTGCCCCCAACGTATAACCCTATATAATATGATGTTTGAAAGTGAATAGTATTGAGAATCATCGAATTGTGTTATGTTGTTCGAAATTATTCGTGCGTAAATTGTGTTTTATTTCAAAATATTATTTTCTACACCAACGGTTTGAAAATTGTTTACTGTGTTTCATCTTGAATTTATTGCGATCTCTGTATTGAATATTATTTTTTTTTTTTTTTACTCAATGTACGCAATGTAGGTCAATCGATGAAATTATACCAACGAATTATGAATATTAAACGGTTTAATATTCATCGCTATGTTTGCCGGTGAATGTTCGTTATTGCTCAGTTGTTTTGAATAATCTTCTTAACAAAAACCGGAAACGGTTATTTATTAGGGGGAGCTCAAATTCGAAATTTACATATTAAATTTTTAATAAAAGCGCATCATCATACCGCGCGCATTGTATGGCACCGGCACAACGTTCAGTTCGAGACCATCTCTGGAAAAAGGCAGTTTTGGCCCTGCATGGCGACTACGTTACGAACGTGTAAAAACCAATATTAAAAAAATACAACATGGAAGAAAAATCGCAAAAACTTTCACGTCGCATAGCGTTCACGTAGAATTTCACAGGTCGTTTACCCGGAAACGTTCTGGTTTAAACTCTATAGTGTTGTACCTATGCCTACTGCGTAGAACTAGTAGATACCGAGTAATGCTCGGAGTATTTCTTCGGAAATAAAAAAGTTTAATGTTTTACTGACAGCGAAACGTCGGATTGAAATAAAACACTTTAATATGTGTGTACATAAAATACCCGTCGGGATAATAATAATGCAGCTCAACCTATACACGCGGACACTGCAAGTCAAACGTCCGCTTAGGGTAGAAAAAATATTCCGTTTAAAATGTTTGTCTACCTTTGATAGGGAGGGACTGGAGCTGATAATAGACGGCGTTTTGGCTCTAAGTCAGTAAAAGCGATGTTACCGATGTTTGGACTTAGGTACCACTTAAAATCATGCAAAATAAATAATAAGTTTCTTATGAATAAATGAACCACGCTACTTAATAATATATGCACACTGCAACGCATTTACGAAAACATTTCCCTGCTAGGGGTGTAATTCATTATAAATATATTTTAGTAATTTTTTTTCCAATTCAAGTTCACGAAAATATGTAGTTGGATAAACATATAAAAAATGTCCCGTGGAGGAGGGTAGCCCCTCCTCCCCACCAACACACACCCCCCATAAATATACGCCACAATTTATACACTTATATACAGTGTGATTCAAAACTTATGTTACAGCTATTTTATCATGGAAATATTCGAAATAGTGAAAAATAAATAATACAAAAGTTTTTTGATTTAGAAACATCTATTATTATGATTTCATAATTTTATAACGTTGTTTACAATATTTTAGGTGTATTTTGAGGAGTCAACCGGTCAACTTTAGAAATTCAAATGGAAACCTGTACCTACTTGTTTTTAAATAACTCACGAGCATAGAGTTTCGCATTAATCAATGTTAACAGCGCTAAAATGCACTAAAATGTATTTTAAAAATGTTTCCACATTACGTTTGCAAAAAAAGTAAAAGTTTCAATTCGGATTTCTAAAGTCGACCCCCCCCCTCCCCCAAACCCGCCTAAAATATTGAAAACAATTATAAAATTATCAAAATATCGTACTTGATATGTTTCTAAATAAAAAAAACTTTCGAACTATATATTTTTCACCATTTCACATATTTATATATGATAAAACGGCTGTAACATAAATTTTGTATCACTCTGTATATTATATACTTAATATTTTACCTATCTATTACTTCGAAAATATGCACGTGAAAGTATCCAGCTCTCTTACGTGTTTAGCTGTAGACACATCGCACACAAGTCTGAAGACTTAATTACTTCCGAGCCCATTCGACCGGACTCTACTCATCGAGGCATTATATGGTATACTTACGCGTACGCGTATTATGTACAGCCTAACATATCGGAGAACTCGCAACGGGGTTCATACGAGATAATTATAATTGCCTACCCACATTTAGTGTAATAATAATTTACATAATATAGTCGAGAACATATAATAATATTATTTAAAGGTAGACGATGTACTATATATAGTTAGGGTATTCGCGTGAATCTCCTCGTCCTTCACTCGTCACCACGATATAGTATAATATATGTGTATAATAATAATAATTATAATAATATGACTTTTGGCTCCGCGCAGAGCAGCGCCCCGACCTTAATCCGCAACCGATATCTAATATTATACATAATAAACGGATATACGTACAGCGAACACTCGTATACCTTAACGCCCTGAGACTATGGCATAAACGTGTGGGTGTTGCAGGTATTACATATGGAAAATACATTATGATATTGAAATGTATACGGTTACTCCCCTCCCCCCCCCTCCCCACCGTGCTAAAGCACAAACACGCGCAGTTGCCACTCCGAGGGGCTTGTAACGCTACCGAAGGATGTGTGTATGCTTACAACAACAACACACACACACACAGAACTAGGCCATATTTTCAAATCTTCGAGATTTTCGTTCTGCGTAAGGAGTATTCAGAGTAGTAATTATATTCTGTGGCGATAAAAACCGCAATTAATGAGAATCACTGTTTTTACTGTAAATCATTTGTAGTGGACAATATATTTTTGAACATTTTCAAGCACTTGCCTAACTAAATTCAAAATTCAAATGAGTATTTTTTTACCTATAATATTAAAATATTTATAATTATGGTAGTATATAGAGCCCTCAAAAATGGTTTTACCAAAATTTAAAATACATGTAATATCGGATCTAGGGTTTATCATGCTTGGGCCATTTTTACAAATGATATAAATTGCGATGGATCAATATTGTTGACCAAAATGTTTAAATCACCATATCTCCCGTGTCTCCCAAGACACACGAATATCGTGAACCAAATATCTCGAGTACACAAAGTTAAATAACTCAAAAATTACTCGATCGAATTTTGATTTGTCAACGTTTAAAAAAAAAAATGCCTGCTACATAGGGAGAATGAAGAAGTCAGAAGAACAGAAGATCCGCAGGACGCTCTTTCAATAACGCAACAATTTAAAACAATTTAGAAATATTATGGTCATCGAATAATACCGAAAAAAATCAGATTTCAAATAAATGCATTGTCGATGAAAAAGGCGAGCGTGATGCTTGGAGTGAATCACTCTGTCCATTATTGTTCTTAACACGTCATAAAATATTATATCATATGATCATAGTTATCCTTTAATCCGCTCAATGTCTGCTACGAACACCGTCATACCTCATACCTGCGTCCACGTATACCACGGTTACCGTTTATTTATACGTTACAGCCGATGTGCGTATCGACGGGGCACCGTTTAATTACTGTTTGTTTTTAATTAACTATTTAATCTGGAACTCAAGCTCGCCCACAGTCACTATACACTGCAGTGGATATTGTGCAGTACAGAGTGACTGTGTTTAACGAGCGGGCGGCCGTCGTGGCCGTGTGAAGTTATTATTGTTTGTCGAGTTTGGATTTCGAGTTTTATTCACTTCATATGTTATAACAAAATGTGTACGCATTTAAATATATCATTATAAAGCCGCTAACCTGATATCGTAATATAAGTCTTCCTGGCCACTTATTATTTCATGAGCTGTTAAATTATCTGCGATCGCTCCGAGTCCGTAGGATTTCCTCCTTCCGTCTATTCGCCATCGGTTGTCGTCGACCACCATTATAATTATTATCGTTATTATTATTATAATATTATGTACAAATAATCTAAACTATTAAATTTCATTCGTCAAATATTTTGGATGCACGCCGCTACTCGGTGAAGGTTTTGTTTTTCTGTTTGGTCTGTCGGTATAAGTCCATCATCCCGGCGGAAGCGTTTTTCGTATGGGCTCGTTAATACGATTTTCCGTTATGATAACAGTGTAGCGATAAACAATAAAATATCATATATTATCCAACACAGTTGTATGAGTCAAGACTTTATTATATTGCACTCGCTTTTAATAACTGACTTGTATCGGAAATTCGTTTCAGCGTAGCTATATATTATGCACCGTCATAAGATGCTTTAGATATTAAGTGTAAACGCCAATATTTTGCTATGGTTTAAAATTGATATTTATTTACTTCCGGACACACTCAATATGGACATTTAATTGAACGAATCGAATGCGAAAATAGCTAACGAAAACGGCACGTGGAAGATATAAATTGAAATATTTTCTTGTGTCCTACGCACACATACACAAATATGATATACGAATAGTTTATGATATGATTTTTTCATAGCAATAAAAGTTGTATTTTATATTCGCATAGGAGCAATTTTTTTTTTTTTTTAAACCGATTTCCGAGTTTTACTATTGACGCCGGGTCATTTTTAACTCCTTCCGAAAGTCCCGATAATCTCGCTATTGGGAGGTATCGATGCAATAACAATAATGAAATTATAATTAATGATGTTTCGCGTAGTGCGGCCGTTCGTGCACATTATCACAAAGGCAAATAACTGTATACATTGAACATATACAGAATATTTAATTGCATTTATTACGCGCACAAGGTGTACCAATATACATATATAAATATATAATATATATATATATATATATATATAAATATAGTATGTAGATTGCACGGAAACAGAATACAATGAAAAACATTATACCGAGTTAAAAACCGTTTTTTTACATTTGAAAAAAAAACAAATGAATTAATAATAGTGGCCAAACAATTGTCGAAGCAATTACAGCGGAATTATAATATCTGAAGTTGTAACTCTGTTTCACAGATAATAATATTATCGTGTATACAAAACTACTAGTACATGTCATAATTACAATTATTATGCGTACAAGATATTACATTATTCGTCGTTTAATGTCGAAAACATCAAAAATATTATAGCGATATGGTGTATCATCTCATTGTCACAAGACGTGTCTGCGTCCGCGACCGCAGTCCCATTTAATATATTATTATTATGATTTCAACCGCACGTTGTCGCGAACTCGTCGATATCGTATTGCATGTTCGAGCACTGAGAAAACCCGTCTGAGATGAGTTGTTGGAGTACCACCTAGAACGCTATGGGTTTAAATTATATCGTCGACAATATTCTTCGAACCTCGTCCTCCGTCGCGCGCGAAACGTCCATAAAACTGTTCCCTCGAAAATAAGAATAAATTAAACCGTCACAGAAATCTGCAGTACATATATTACCGCGTGAGTTATAACCGATGGTATATAACGATAATAATATTGTTGTGTGCTCGAATAAGCGGTATAAAAAAAACGATCGATAATTCAAATTGTATAATATCGCTTCTGCGGTGGTGGTTCACCGTCTTCGCTGTACAGACGAAATAATATTCGCAATAGTCGCATTATTATTGGTATTATTATTATTCGGAAAATTCGTCCGATCCCGAGTCCGACGTCAATCTAACGTCAAAATATTATATTATATTATATTATTATATTATTACCCAGCATGGGTACCGTCGGCGGCGGTGCAGCAAACAATAATACTTTATTGTACGGTGTACAAGATATAATAATCCACGACGTCGTCCTCCATCATTTGCTCTTCACGAAATCGTTTTAAACCAAAAGAATATTGTCGTTATCGTTGTCATCCCGAAGTGGGCACATTTCTCTTGTTCAGTGTTGTCGGGTACGTCCATGTCAGCGACTGCATCGCTGTGGACAGCACGGGCGAGGAACAATTCGACATTTGTACAGTGACAAAGCTCATAAAAAAAAAAAAGAGAAATTCATGAATTATACATTTTTTCGTTTGTTTCTTTTTTGATAATTCTCCGTTTTTCTACTCCCCCTTCTAAATTTCCCCCACCCGTACTCAAAGTCACCCTCGCAGCGGTGTTAAACCATAGTAAGTACGGCAATAATGATTTATACGTGTCCGTCTGTTGAACATTAATTTTAATATACAACAACGTTCTTTAGAAAAATTCTTCGAGGAGGAGTAAAAAATCTGCTCTTCACACTTTTTTAGTGTACCTACCTGCGGTTATTCGTGTATTGTTCATACCGCGTACGACTTAAAAAATATGACGTTTGAACTACAACACGAAAACGGCATTTATCACGATCTCACAAAATAATTAATAAACAACAATTTGTTTTATTTGTTTGATCCGTTCGATTTACGAAGATAAACAAATGTAGCCATATACGAAGTATATAATATAGTAGTAATATAAACTTACGACTTTACGATTAACTACCTATAAGGCTATAACAGCGACGAAGTATTATGGGGAGTGATGTCGGTGACATATCTTCCCCTCCCTGAAACTACTTTTTAAAAAATTTCGGTATTAATATTGGTCCTGCAAATTTAAGATCGTTCGCTTTCTATTATTATACAGGTAAACACATTGTGTTAGAGATTAATATCCCGATTCTTCTGTCTGAGACTACTGAAAGAGCTATGATAATATGGTATGATAAATTGAGGTATATTATTCTAAAAAAAAAAAAAAATATATATATTAAGTAATTAGGTATGATTTATTGTAAATATTACGAGACATAAATGTTTGTTGTTTTCTTAACTCCTTGTGACAAATAACACGAAATGTACCGAAATAGTGGAGTAGAGTGTGCCTGAGAGGAGGAAAAATAATATACTAATGGAGTCTCGGGTGCAAACGAAAAATGATAAACCCGTCGAGCCGCGATCGGAAGCGAAAAATAAACTAATTGGGCCCTATGGTTATTTCGAGTAAATACATAGATAATCAACCGTATGATTTGAATACAATATACAATAATAATCTCATACGTTTCTATCGATATAAGAAATTCGATTTAATCATTGACTGCATTTAATTATATTTTACAAACGAATTATACGTTCTACATCATAGTATTACACTTCACTTTAAACAATTTAATCATACGCATAATAATAAATCGCACACTATTTTATCAATAATCGATTTAAATCTTTCTGAACTGCGTTAAATACAAGCCACATCAGAGGCTCTTTCTAGTTCGTATAGTAAACACATCTAGTAAAACGTTAATGTATAAGAGCCTTAAAACTATTTTCAAATGGCACTTTTTACAAAATTAAAGATTATTTTTTACTACTTGTACCTATAGCAAACTAATACTCAACTATACAATCATTCTGCTACAAGTATAGGTGAGCTCGATTGGATAACTGTCGCCATGATAATATGTTGCATTAATTTTAATTTTTAATTCAACATGATCTATTGCCACATTGTAATGTACCCATCTTGCCTTTACATTAAAAAACACAAATCAACATTAAAAAAAAAAGGAATCTTATGGAATCATATAAACGGGTAAGTCGAGCAAATAATAATATTGGTAACTAATAACGCTAACAAACAATTTTTAATTACATTCAATAGGACGCCACTTATGTTTACAATTTTTATAAACAATATTGGAATTATTGTTTCATGAATGTACCAACTATAAATATTGTATTAGATGCAAAATAATTTTGAAATTACATTCATGTTTAAATAGACGTATAATATAATTTGTATTTTCAACACGTTTACTGTTTGAATAAAATTATACAAATATCAAGAAGAGGAACATTTTTTCTAAAGACAGTCGTTATTTTCCACTATTTAACGTGTAATTTTTTTTTAGAATTTCATTCTACAGCATAAAAAAACAATATTAAAGGAATATTTGTATACATATATTTGAATTAATTTAAATTCAAATAGTAAAGAAGTTTTTTAATCTTCGAGTTCAAAAAAAAAAAAAAACTAAAACTGTAATGTTCTCATTTTTATGTCGGTAGCAAAAATGATTTACTATTATGGCGTATAAGATTATATCAGAAATGTTCATTATTTTTTTTTTTCGAATGATACTACTATATAACGGCCATTCCTTGTTTGTTTCGCGAAATTAAATAACTGATATACATTTTCATAACGTTAGTAGTTATTAACAGCTCAATGATGTGTGATAATATTATAGTTTTGTGAATCTAATTAAATCTTACTGAGCTATACACAATATTTATGTAATACATTCGTCACGTGACGTGTCATTTGTGTAGTAAACGCGTTTAGAGTAAAATGTTAATGTATTAAACAATTATCTGAGGTTTAAAACCGTTTTCAAAATACACAATATTATCGACCTGTGTCATAAGCTGTTGGCTTCTTCGAGCAGACGTTTACGTTTCAGATTTGGGCTAGGCAGAATTTCTATAATCTGCACGTCTATATGTGCATAACATCAGATGTTCCGTTCGATTTTGTAACAATTAACATATAAATTAGACAATTTGTTATCACAGTATAAGACTATATTATTATAACCTGATATCGTTTGCAAAAGTAATAATGATAGAATTGCTGGCGTGTCTGCCGGTAGGTATATTGCCTGTATGGCGCCACGTTCACGATGTTTCTCAAATGTTGATTAGGTACCTACTTGATTGTACAAATATATATAAAAGTTACACTCGGCGTGACCGAACTCTAAAACGAGGTGCCCGAAATCTCGGTAAGCCGTTTTTTAATTACATTACCGGACGGACGATTTCACAGGATGTTTTCCTTTTGCCGTAATGGCAATAATGTTGCAGACGGTCTCGTTCAAAATATTTCCCGAAAATAATCAGCCATTAATCAGCGTAAAAATTATGAGGTACGCTCCAGCTGTCGAAAAACTGTAAGTGAATATTTCGAAGACTCTGTGCCGCGGTAGCAACTAAAATTAATAATCAATTTTTCGGTTTCTGAAAAGAAAAAAAATGTATATAATCGTCGAGAGCCGATCGAACCGCTTTAACGCAGTTTAATGGTAAAACGCCTATGCCGCTATACCGCTCATTATTATTACCCATATATATATATCTATAAAATGTGGTATGCGGTTTACGCGGTTGAATTACGATTGTTGTGAGCGGCGAAGTACATTCTCAAGCCCGATGATCACCAGAACAGTGCGGATTGTGGGGTACAAATAAATTATTCAAAATATTCCGTTCGACCGTACAGGACACTGAGAAACGCATTGTTGTTGAATCTAAACGAAACCTTTTGTACCGTGTTTGTGTACGGATTTTAATTTTTAATTATCCATCGTTCTGGTATGACGAAAAACAGATGAATTGAAGAGTTCTGCAGACGCCGATGTAGCCAAACTATTGTCATTAAATCAAGGTAATTAGTAATATTACTGTCGTTTGTCGTCAAGACGTGGTGGTGGCACTGTCGTTTGGAATATAAACTAAAGTAATTGAGTTGACCATTGTTGCATACTTTTATATGATTGACAATTTCAAGACAATATCCATATGAATGATTAATCGTGATGTTATTACTTTTAAACACAAAACGATGAATATTATGTGTTAATATTTTACTCGAGAACCCATAAAGTAAACAATTAATTTTTCCATTTAAACGAAACGTAAATAGTTTTTTTTTTTGTTTATGTTAATGAAAACAAAAAAAAATCGGCACTCACCGTTAATTATTTTACAAAATATTTAAATATAAACGTAGAACATAATAATCATGAATAATACATTTTCAAACTTAAAATTATACCCCTGTATACATTGTGCTTCGCGAAACCTGCACATTTTCATCGATTCGATTCGATAATTAATCGTTTCTAACTCTTGAATATTGTTCTTTTTACGTTCCTCTTACGTTGTAGCCACGATGTCGAGCAATTTTTTTTTTTTACAAACATTAAGGGTGCCCGGAAAAATAAAAGTTTATCCAAAACTCGAACGAAATTAATTAAATTTATTGAAAACGCGACCGTGAAAAAACGCATTCCGATTTTTTCTCATCGCGTCTGCTGCAGTTACAGAATATTATCGTTACGCGCAGGGATTGTGCCCGGAGATATAGCGCATGGACCGTTTGCCATTGTTAATTATTTATAGTGAGCCCTACATAAACTTGCACAATTTCGCGTAGGTACACACTGTTGTAAATGGTAAGTAGCCAAGGATTGGGCATTTCGCCAAGTATAAATGCGGCCTGGTGTTCTCGACTATTGTATGGCTTTCTAATTAACATTTTAACTTGTTTAACGATCGCGGGAGTACATTAAATATGTACGGAGGGCGCACAAGTGTGGTGCGCATATCGTTAAACAACGTTCCGGGCGAAAACGTATTAATATCGTGCGGCGTGTATGGCACTATGGATTTCGAAAAAAACATTTAAATTAAAATTATTGTATACTCGGTAATATCCATCGGTATTATTTTACTGGCCGAGAAAATTCGTTTCAAAGTATGAAACACCAGCGCATACAATATTACTATAGGCACAATACTGATTCTCAAACAGGTATAAACCCAGTGGCGTAGCCAGGATTTTTTTTCGGGGGAGCGGGGGCTGATCAATTTCTTACATAGCGGTGGTTTAGTTTTTGATCGAATACCATAGACCATTAAAATAATTTTTAAATGTTATTAACATTTCGGGGTTGCTGCAGCCCCCTCAGCCTCCCCCCTGGCTACGCCACTGTATAAACCTATTATATATATATAAGTGTTTCGCTGCAGTTAACGAGACGATAATATTGTTATATATTTATGTACTGAAAACGGGTTGGTAGTAGATTTGGATATAACTCTCGTTTTAATTAAGCTTGGAAGTATATTTTAAATTCGCGCGGAGCTCATCAATCATTTATTTTTTTTTATATACATTTTTCTGCGACGTCAAAAACATTTATACAGTTTATGATGCATTATTATTGTACAATAACAATATATATATATACTTATATCATTGTACAATGCATTTCGTGGTGCCGTTTCCCCCCTCACAGGTCATAATCATATTATGCGATTGTTATATATAACTCCACAATAATACATCTAAGACGGGAAAAACACTATACCTGGTGGTGCAGCTCCCGTGATTATGGTTCAGCCTTTAGGGGGGGGGGGGGAATGACAAAGGAAATTTAATGCGGTTTCCGCGGTGTTGGCGTCATTATGCGCGTATATAGGTACTGCTCCGTCCCGCCAACCGATATTTTGGCGAGTTTACACTCAAATATAATAATATAAATTTCGGTGTGCGAGCAGATATATAAGCCGTTGGCGACGATAGGAATTCTAAATTATACCGGATGATCAATTTAACGTAACACACTCGTTATTTAAAAAAAAAAAAAACTATAAACGCTTTTGAAAATATAGTTTTGTACAATTTTAAAGCGCTAAAAGCCTATATTTTTCTTGAACAATATATATTTTACTTCCGATACAACTACAAAACCACATTTTGGACCATTACCTCATGAGTTTTGAGTATTTCGAAGCGAAGTGGGATGGACTATGGGATGGAAGTGTCGGAGAAGCCCAAAAAATGTAGGTCGTCTACTCCGGTCATCAAAACTTCAAACATATTATTATAGCTAATAAACTACATGTCCGATATCTGATTTTTGGAGATCGAAATATTCCGAATCGCAAACACGTAAAAAAGACTTAAAATTATGTCAAAGACATTTTTCCAAGATCGTTAATAGTTTTCTGATATAGCGAGTATAATATTATTTTACACGGATCACCCCGTATGTACATGATGTGTATAAGCACAGTGCAGTTTTTCTCCTCCTGCCTCAGTGTACGTGAGTGTGCGTTGTAAAAGCGTTTATCGAAAATCAATATCCTAGGGCGGATATGTTTCTGGCCAAGAACCGCGTCTATCTCTCTACGCGCCGAGAATGTTTGCCACGTGCCCGGGTATCTTCGGGGGATCGCTAGAGCACTGCAAAGTGTCCTTTTTTTCATCCTGACGTGGAGGGAACGTCGACGAACGCAGCGCGAAAACAGTGTATGCATATATATATATATATATACACATAGGTACCTTAAGCGAGCGCGATGATTACAAGACCCATATTACGATTATCGAACGCCGTAGAAAGAAATAAATTCGTCAATGCGGCCTTATGAATTTCATAACGTCATGATGAAAGTCAGGCAAAACAGCGAAAATCTCAATTTCGATATCGAAACTAAGACTGTCGGGGTCGCAGTTTTAAGAAACCATCGTTGTTGTGTCCGACGGGGAAACTAACGAAATGCCAAAAAAAAAAAAACAACAGAAAATCAGTTATTCAAACCACGCGTGAATGAAATTCGGAATCCATCAAAAACGTCACGTCCGATGCATTATACCTTCGGCGTTTCGCATATGTGTAGAGAATGAAACGAATTCGACGACAAAGTGCTAACTTCGGGTCTTATTACGTCGAGATACACGGAGCCTATATTATGGTAATAAAGTGATGACGTCATGCGCACACCGTGTGTCATGGTAATCGCGGGAGAAACGCCAAATGAATAATAATTAACACTTTGCCGACAAATAATATCATAAATTATTATTGTACACATACGTCTACCCCGTGGTTGTAGGGCGGGAAATAAGTAATCGCGAGAGTTTTCCGGGTGCGTCCCGAAATTACTATTTTTTAATGTTCCGAACGCGTCCAGAACAAGGGATCATCCGAGTACGTCCCCAAAAAAAATTGTCATACTTTTGACATAGTATACGAATGCGTCTCAGTTCGTTTAGAGCAGCCATCATACTCAACCTTTTTTTGGGGGCGCCACATAAAATATTATGCAGGCCGCAATTCGAAATGAATGGAACGGAGATTTAAAAAAAGAAATTTATATATTGTGTATATTGTACATCATTTGAAAATGTATAACTAGGAAGATATTGAATAACATATATCGCAAATATATTTATTCTAAATTAGTCTGACACCAACGCTGTTACACATCGACAACGTGACTAACCGTTCGTAATTTCATATAATCATAATGCGTACCTACCTACCTCCGAGCTACGGCCAGTTCAGCGATAAGATAAAGATACATAAAAAATCGTTATAAATAGAAAAAATACTTAAAAACATAATCATCCTTATCGCAAGTGATTGTTTTGTTATATTTTAAATTTATAATGGTATTAGTTTTGAAATTTATATTTTCTTATCGATTCAATGAGTTCTGTTCGGGTCACACATGAATCGTCGGAGGGCCGGAGGTTGAGTATCGCTGGCTTAGAGTTACCCTGCGGGGTGCACCACTAGGAGGTGAACTGGCTTACGCCCCAACAATATCAATGTCATTATTATATTTTATTTTTATTATTGTTAATATTATTATTTTAGCTTGCACCGTTGAGCTCGGATGAGTGTACTATTTATTCAAATCATCAGCAATGACGAAATTAATTTCCCCGCCGTTCCCGGTGTTTCCAGTCACAAACGTACAAACGATGTACCTATAAAGTATTATAAATTAAAGTCGTATACGTTTGAACAACCGTATTCTATCGTCAAACTACACGTGTCTCATGAGTTTTTATTCGATTGGTTTATCTCAAAATATATACCTATAGAGCAGCAGCTGTGGACCGATGACGCACTCGGACTACATATTATCATAATTTGTCGATGAGACGGAGGACGCACTCGGGCTTCGAAAAGGGTAAAAATTAAGAACCGGACTAGGGATATCCTCCGGATTGCCGCATATTTTGTATTATAGTGCAGAAACCAAACATTTATATTATTTACGCTCGCCCACGTCGTCTTGCGACTGTTTGCTAAGGTTTTTTTTTTGTACATAATACTTTCTCGGGACTTTTTTCTCTCTCAGAATTACGCCCGCACGATATATGCGCGTCGGCTTTAACGAGCGAACTAAACAAATATGGGTGGGCAATACGTGTGGACTATAATAAGCTGCACACACAAACACCACACACGTGCACACTGTCCGTAAAAGTAATCGTATATTGTGGTGTGTGTGTGTGTGTGTGTGTGTGTGTGTGTGTGTGTGTGTGTGCGCGCGCGCTCGTGGGTAGGACGTGAGTGGTGAAACGCATTTGGAAATTATTGCATTCTACGGATAATAATGTATTTCGAGATCAGACCGCCAACATTCGGGGGTTGATGATAATTTGATTGATTTCAAAAAAAAAATTACTTTTCTCCGTACCACACACACTAGGTATGATATAATATAATAGTATTAGATCCACATATGTACTCCTTCTGCGATGTGTTATTATATTAACGGTGTAATATCGTATTATGTTTCCTCCGCAACGTGTAAACACCGGGAGCAAGTAGAGCTTCTTCCGTTTCGTTCGCATTTCACCTCTATATGTTTTCCGTACCTACACCGTTATATTATTATTATTATTATTATTATTGCACGGTTGCCGAAAAGAAAAAAAAACCTAGACGATGTAATAATAACACGATGTCAGTGAACATATTATTCTGTGTGAATCACATGGAACAACATCAAAGGGTAAAGGGAAATTCGATTGGTAAAACGCGTACACGTAAAATTATATTTCGGTCGTTTTGTCTTCACATCCATATGACGTCGGGCACACGATACAATAATAACACTATCACTATACCTACACGCACACAATTGTGTAGGTATATATTGTTTATCTGTAGGAGACGCCATAGGATTGCGTTAATGTCTTTATATTCTCCGTGCCGGCAATAAACTAATAATTTCGTTTAAAGATTTCAAAGCCCAGTGGGAGAATGTAAATCACGTTTAGCCCTCGAGAAGTTTACACGACGCACAATTAAAAAGTTAAATCATAAAACGGTTTATTGTGTATATTTTAAGCAACGCCCAATTGCATTATACTACTAGTCGTACGCCGATAATAAAGTCAAATTCTGTTCCCAATATATATCACTGACGAATATAAAATGAATAATATTCGAAACGAATCAATATGTTTTTTTGCATTCATACACACTTCGATATTCAGTATTCGAACAACACGTGCAGTTTTACATTTTTATTGATTTCTGGATAATAGTTACACGAAATGAAGGTGCATGTTTCAATTCGCTAAAAAAAAAAATTACATTTAATAATTCATAATTTATGCGAACGCAGTGGTTTTTCAACACTTTATTAAATAAAATGACGTAATGAAACTGTTATTATTAATGAAGAAGTTTTAATCAAATTAAGCTGTTCTTTAAAAATGCTGTTGACGTTTATTATCTAAGTACACAACTTTAATAATAACAATATATAACAATAAATACAAACATAAATTATAGTGACCCAACTTTAATATAACCCACACCGGTTACAGTGCTGTAGTAAAATAATTAAACATCATTAGGCAACTTGCTTTATGTACCCAGGTAATATATTATTATGATGTATTTTATGTGATATGCTAATTAGAATTAGGTGGGTATAATATGATATTGTACAGGCATTAACCATATACCGCGTACTCTGCAGTGGTATACATACGTATAGGTACTGAATATAATTAAGACAATTAAGTGATACTTTGATGACGCGATGTGCACTGCGTAAACAAAATTATTGAAATTAATATTATATTTGACTCAAAACGAAGTCTAAAACTCCTCGAAAGTCGACATACCTAATTGTCCAATGATAAGTGTAAGAGCTCAGTATTCGAGTGTATTAAATAGGTACTTTTTTCTAAAAAAAAAAAACTGATTCTTTGCAATAAATCGTACGGGAACTCTTACATAATATTTTATAAACGTCCTCGTTTTTTAATCTTCGATCGTATAATTTGACGTTATGCCTAAACTCGGTCGTTATAGTTGTTAAATTGAACGTTATAATATTATATTTCCATAGAAAATGCATCAAGATATGAGTTCAATTTTTCATATCCAACAATGATGGATCATCGCAACGAATTCGTTCATAATATTATCATTGAAAAAAAAAAAAAAAAAAAAACTCAAAACGAGAATTCAAATAATAATATTTATCACAAACGCCGTTCTTCGCACAACATAATAATATCATCGCAGACCTATCACTATATAAATAGTATTCGTGTGTCGTGCGAATGCAGAGTAATAAATAAAAGCGATGCATAATAATAATAATAATAATAATAATAATAATATGATTATTATTATTGTGTATAAAACGATTAACGCGTTCTTCAAGTCGGATGCGTTCTACGAGCCCCCATTTTAATGACACTGCTGTGTTCGTTGATTCGTTTAATTAACAAAATACTCATTGTAATTACGGAGATAAGCCGGCGTTTCGATGGAACTGCATTATGGGCGACATTGTTGTTATCATATCAATCGTGTGTATAATAATAATAATATTACAGTGTTTCGTCGACACCGCTTTTGATCGTTTGTTTTGCAAGTATAATGAGGTCTCGCGAAACAGTTTCGGTCAGATTGTTCCGACGGATTACCTTATTCGCGACGTTCACCGGGAGCTGACCGAAAACTGCGTAGAATTTAATAAACGTATTATCACAACGTATTGTGTACATAATATCAAACAAAATATGTCGGCCTTGAAAGCATTACCGTGGTATACGACAATGACCTAACCTATCGTATTATCCAACTGTAGATCGGACACGGTAACTGCGTGGTATAATATTATATCGTTGTTGATTATAATATCGTCTCAACGTCTCCGATAACGATATTTACAATCCGATCTAGAAAATCCTGCAAGATTAGCTCGTCAATAGCGCAGAAACCTCATAAATCCGAATTAACCCTGTTTGCATTGATTTAAAAAAAAAAAAATGAAAATAATTTGCGATGGTGCACGAGCGGACTTCTGACTTTTGCCAATGTAGTTGGCAGCCGACTGTCACATTCGTGACGGTCACTCGATCGACGACAGGTGAGCCGTGTAATAAGATCGGAAACGGAAACATAATTTCAAATTATCGTTATGATGCACAACCTGGAGAGTAGACAACCCATCGATTTTACAAAAAATCCAAACATTCCCCATCAACTGCTCTGCAGCCTTTCCACGTACGTCTCCAATTTCATAAAATACTAACTGATTCCAAACGACAACAATATTATTAAGTACTGCAAGGAACTCTTACGTGTGGTTACATAATAGCACATTACTAATCTACTATGAATTATTTTTTATTCCAATGTCGATATTATCACACGACTCAAATCGCTGTTGGTTAGGTTCTATTAGCTATGGTAAGTATTTTTTGAACATATTATGTTAACGTTATATTTGTATGACCTAGAACTTAATTTAAGCTGGATCAAAATATTATGTTTAATGTTATGTCTGATTAATATTAGAAATTCTCACGTGTTACGTAACATGAGTTTCAGTGAATATGAATTCACAGGAAATATAATATTGTATGGCTTGGATGACAAACACAAAGTACAGGACCATAAGGTCCTATCGATCCTATCGGCTATCAACCACACTCACACGGCCTTTCCATAAACGTCTCCATAATCGCACTTTATACATAGAGACCATATATATTATCCAAAACTGCCTCTCCTTCTGTTAGAAACGGTTCCGGTCTCACATGGCCTGCAACCACCCAAAACCCATTTCTAGAGATCTCGAATCAAAAATATCGCCTCGAATTCAACTAGACGATTATAGCTCAAATGATGGTACAAAGACCTCATAAATTCGAATTTATCCTTAAAAAAGTTATAACTCATATTAAACTAATAAAACTTAATATATATATTTGGTAAATAAGGATTTAACATATAAAAAACCTTTATTGGTCTCTGGTACGATAATTTACAACTGTCATTTTAATTATACATCATATATCTACGATAGCGAAAACTGTCTCACTTCATAATTGTTGACATTTATTGAAAATTCAACGTTATTGTGTTGGTCGCATATTCCGAATGAGAACAATGATTATCCATACAATATGATGTTGCTACGCAGGTATGTGATTGATACTATAATCGTGTTCCATGAATGAAAACTACGATTTTTACCAATAGTAACAAATTATTGTTTGATCCGCGAATGCCTGCTTAGAAGTTTTTTTTAATTAATCGACCTAAAAGAGCGTTACTCCCTTGTTAAAGTCAACACCGATAAGAAAAAGCGTCTCCACTGGGCGGTTTCTTGTTTTACCGGCCTGTTGATGTTAACTGCAATACTGTCCGTTCATGTGCTTTTGTGAAAGTAAAAATAATCACAACAAATGTTGTGTTCTTCTACAACGGGAAATTATACTATAAAGGTATGTTTAACAGGAATCATATAATTACCACTACACGATGAGGGTACTTCTAATTACCAATAGTTCGGCGGCCGGCTATCACATTATATCATTTTCGCGTCCGACGTGCGGTCACGTCTTGATCAATGAGCCGTGTAATTACTTTCGAACGGACCGTCGGTCATCACGCTTTAATTTGATTAAAAAAACCCTTTGGAAAATTAATGAAATATGTATTTCCGATGAAAATTACCTCCTGGACTACAACTGCAAGTGGGCACGACACGAGGGTGTATCCGTTTTCGTCGTTATCTCATTTAATTCCGTTCCATAGCGCTTTCGGGATACAAGTCGCCGTTATGATTTACGTGCTACGTTTTCAACAGAGTTTTGTATAATATTATGTACGCGTTATTAAAGCGTTGTATGTATGTATATAAATAATATATAGGCCTTATCCCGCGTGCCTTGTGGCAACGAAAATAAATAAATAAATGAAATCCGAGTAAAAACCATAATAATAATATAATATAATATATTATTCTACATAGATACGCGCGTAGAGTGAACTGTGTGCGACAGCCCCCTCCCCCTCTCCCACCCACCAGCCTAAATTTATTATTCGAACATCAATATGGTATCACAAGCGAAATATTTATATACATACACACTTATATACATAATATATATTGTGTATACATAAAACTTAAGTCAAAATAATGATATCAACGCAATGTTTTTTATGTTCAATTTTCACATCGAGATTATAATTTAAGGAAATAGCGCAGGTACTTTGTTTTATGTGGCTTATTTACAGTTTTATGAATATCAAATCCTATTTTCTCGTTTTATTATAAACTTAATCTTAGTAAGCATCGCTTGTTTTCAAAGAAAAAAGGGATAAACAACAAAATTATTTAGCAGTATTTTGCAACGTTCAAGTAGAATACCAAATGGCAAATTCACACTATACAGATCTTACAATTTCCTGTACTATAAACATTGTACCTACCACTGCAGAAGTCAATTATATACAGTAAGTATATTTTATAAGTATAAAAAAAACTGGTCGTTTTACGATCCTTCGTTTGAAAGAAAAATATTTCAATATAATTTAAAATATATTTTAGGGGAAATTCAAAGAATATACTACGCGTAATTTCATTTTCTTGGGTATAATAATACTGATGTGACTTACTTATCTGCTACTGATACACCGACATCTTACAAATAATAAATGTAATTTATACATTTGTTGACATTTTCATTAAACTTATAAATAATAACATACATAAATGTATAGAGATCGTAGACATTTTATAAAAAGCATAGTACACAATAAGAGCTTATGCTGACACCGACGCCAAACTATAAAAATGTATTTTGTACGATAATATATAATCTACCTACATCAATTTTTTTATGTGCATGTTTTTGATAAAACGGTAATCATCAAAATCATTCTATCAATTAGTGGTTGAAATTTGATAAGCTCCGAGACGCAAAGTCTGTGGTACTTTTTTGTTTTGTTTTGTTTTTTTTTTTTTTTTTTGGCACGGTCGTGAGGTTAGCCCGCAGCCAACGCGGATTATAGACGATAACGTTGAATTATTGTTAAAAAAAAAAAAACTTTAGCAGGAGTGTGTGGAAATATACTGAGGAATTGTTCCTTTGACCAGATAGTTTTTTTGTTTAACTCAAAGTACGTGCTAAGTATGATTAAACTTTATAGAATTTAATAACATATATATGTGCGTTGCTTCGTTGACATTTGAGTTTGGGTTCAAAGAAGCCGCAGGGAATTGTTTTCTTTTCTGTGCGAAGACGTAATAGTATAGGGAAGACCGGAGGCTAGTTGTCACACTGGTTGGTCGTCCCGATGTCAATAACCATGAAACTAGACGGTATTTACTATATTGACGTTTATTATATGCATTGCAAATTGTTCGCAATGAATAAACATTTGATAATTTTGATCTCGTATATGGGCTGGTTGTACAGTCTTATGACGAATTTAGACAAAAAAACGTGAAGTAATTTTTTCCATAATAATATCGAATGTTTGCCATTTCTATACTATTAGTCTATAACCGACGTTGTAATTGTGGCAACTCGACAAATAACAATAGTGTATTATACAATATTTTGGTGTTTAATTTTCATCTGTACTAATAATAGTAATATAGGTAATCAAGCGAATTTGTTACCAAGTGGCAGACTGGGGTTTGTTATCAATGCGATTAAAAAGTTCTAACAAAATATGTTTGATTAAATGTGTTGCAAATTAATTATTAGGAATTAATTCAAATGAATTGCATTTTCAATGATGCTTATTTTTTTGTGCCGTTAAAATAGTTGGAATATTTCGGAGAGGGGCGACAACAATCGACGTTATCGCCTCCATAACATTCATAACACTTCTCTCGCGAAGGAGTCTGTCAAATCGTACGGTCGACGTGGAATCAAATTCGCGTCGCCACGCAGTATCACCGCCGTCGTTACAGTCTCCCCGACAATGTTCACTTCCTAAGAAAACGACCAGGTCGTACGTCCTCGATACCATGACCGCGGTCTTAGTCAGCAGCGGGAAATAAAATCACAGGTCGGTGAAAATGGGGACCATACGACTACCAACATGTTCATCTACTATCTTTATTTTATACAAATGCCAATACCTGTGGTATCAATTTTAATTCACACAATTGATAATAATAATATCTAGACTATTGATCGATTGTTACCACGGTTTAAGGTATCATTAACCGTAAATGTTAGCTGTTACATATTATATATCCATTGATTACAGACATTAATGGTTGTTTAATATCAATACAGAATGAAAGTGAATCGACAAATTCAGTCGTTTTGATTTCGTTTATTTTTTAAACGTTTATAAAGATTTGAATGACTATAATGTAATAAATTATTAAATCGATAAATTGACTGTTAGGTGTTTTGTTAAAATGTCCGAAATAGTGTTTGTTATAACACTCGAGTTTTCATTTTACTGTACTACACTTTCCCAAGTACAAACTCTATCGCAAAATAGCATTCCAAAAAATAGCATTCCTTAAAAATACTATTTCTGTATCATGTAACACCTTTGAGTTATCCTTCCCAAATATAATGATATTACAAACAATTATTTTCTCGAAATTATTGCAGTTTCGTTTGAATATTTTCTCGGCGCATGTAAATGCGCTGCAATATTATTTGTTTCCCGGTACCGTTTTTATCAAATCATTTCGAACATTGGAGTACATGTTTACTATTTTCGTGTAGTATTTGAAACCAATTATTATGAAAAGTCGTTGCAAACTCTTAAAACGCATGAATTCAGTCATAAAAGATAAAAAATAAAATAAAAAAAACTATCCTCGAAGACAATCAATTTGGCTTCCGAGAAAGACATTCTATGCCATATATCAAATCCACCACCCGCGTAGGTCTAATCTCATCAAGTCGGGAAAAGAAACTACTGCACGACAATATAATACTTGACATATCCCAATCTTTCTACCGAATGCTGCTGTTGTTCTCCGGCATCGTTCCAAAGCTTGGTAACATTGTCCTGTCCCGCGGCCCACCTTCAATTTCTTACCCTACAAATCCTACCCAGATAACAGCTCTGAAGTATGCAACGAAATCGCGTCTATTTATTATATTGCTTCAGACGTTTCGCAATGTAGAGAGCGACTTGCGTCACCTATAATAAATACCTACGTATAGGCGAAGATGATTCAACCGACGATAAGGTCCAGGGAGACTTGGCTAGTTGTCACAGTTTTTACAGTTTTTACTTCTTTTTTTTTTTTGTAAAGACAATTGTTTTTTTTTCAAATTCTGTTCATCATATTATTTCGAATACACGCTTGAAAGAATATTGACAAAATACATATATATATATATATATCAAACACTGCAGATATCAAGTCAGAATACGTTTTTTTAAAATTAAAGGTGATTGTGAAAACTACGACCTCGCTTCTGGGTTGGTTGTCACGTCATAGGTTAGGTTAGGTTAGGTTAGGTTAGGTTAGGTATTGTCCCAGGTAAATCGGATAGAAATTCAATATTTTGTGATCAATGATATAAATTGTTGTCAAATCAGTTAAAACAACTCAATACAACTAAATTAAAACCATAAATAAAAACCAAAACAGGGGATACAATTAACACACAGAACAAAAAATGAATGTCTTGCGGTAAAATATTTTATGTTACATTATTATTTGTGTGATATAACGGGGAGCGTACAACACATTAATATTTTCATATGGAGGGAGGGCTTTGTAAATCAGGAACTTATATAACAGGAATATTTTTATAATATGATTTTCTATTTATTTATTTTTTGATTGGTTATTGTAACGGAATGTTAAAAAAATGTATTTCTTTTTATCAGTCTCGAAAAATAAGAGGTCTTGTATAATATTGTCCCGATCAACACCAATCCCGTTAATTATTATTTTTGCTTAGTAAAAATCCAGTTTGTTTGCTAAACTTGAGTAATAATATCCTAATTAATATTATTGCTGACAAACATGATTCCTGAAACGTCCTTTTTGTTTCATCCTACATTGTACGCTTCCAGTAAATATCAGTTCGGGATAATGCCATTATTACTGTTTTTACCGTATTTATCGTTGTTAATACCTATTCCGGTATAATACAATCCCTAAATTCTTTAGAAATATTGTTCCTCTTTAAGATATAATTCCGAACAAATATTTTCCCAGAAAATTAATGTAATTCCTGTAATATAGTTTTCCTGGTTTACAGTTTAATATTGTAACCCAATGTTAAACTTTTATTTGAATTAAACTCTCAATCTATAATAATATGACGTAGTACATACACAACATATCATGTTTTTCCTGCAGCCGTCGTGAGGTAATAATATGTGAGGTATTACCAGGTACGTGTATTATAATAAGATTCGTTGTTTTTACACTGCTCGCGTTTTTCTTTTTTTTCTTTCAATTTCACGATCCGGTTACCAGATGTAACCAGTCCACAGTCATTATGTCCCGAGGCGACGATAGTGGCGAATCAATAATAAAGAGTAGAAAAACGAATCGGACCTGGTACGTATAAATCTGAAAGAAAATATATATGCACATAAATCTCAATAAATCTCGGTATATGTTCAATGGGCGCGACACGAGATGGCACCCATGGGATACTCTGGCGATAGTAACGCGAAATTAGATTTTCTCATCAGATTGATTGCGACCTTTTTTTATTCATCGATATTTTTATACACCCACCAATGGTCAAGGTTTTCGTTTTCAATTTCCTTTCACTCAGGATATCCCACGTTACACTGATTAACTCCATCAATATTCGACGTAACACTGTACCTAGGGGGTTTTAAAAAACAAAAGTTTAACATATTCGTATAAATCCGGTGATAAATCTTGGGTTTTTTTTATGTCGTTGTAAAGAAATCGTTGCAATGTTGTACATAAGTAATATGTTTAACTTTACAACCGAATTAATTTTTGCTAAATTTTATTCACGAAATACCTACTTAATAATTAATGCTCTACTGTTCGTAGCCAGGACACCGATTAACCTGATAAATACAAATTAATTGGTTTATGGATACATGTGTAAAATGCAGTAGTCTCACGGGAAATTCATTTGCTTTATCGTGAACTTAAAAAAAAGTCTGAAAGTAAACACCCGCGAACGCGACTTAAATTTATTCTAATGAAAATCAATGATACATTTTGTTTGAAGAAAAATGTAGTTATATTTTATTATTTTAGTTATCTAATCAAAATATTGTTTTATAGATACTTTTCACGAGTTATCGGTACGTCAAGTATAGAGGATACGAATACTGCAGTTTAGAATGAAATTATATTTTATTGATGTCACTGTAAAAGGTATGTTTCGAATAATTTACAACTTAAGAAGCCGAGGATATGTCGACACTGCTTTATTGTCACGACTGTGTTCAAGTCATTTCATTCGTATATAATATCGCAATATCTTATTAAATTTCTAAATAATCAAAAGTTTGGTTGGAGAGTGAACTAAACACAACATATTTGATCGAATTACAATCTAAGAACGACGAGAGAGGGAGAGAGAGAAAAAGGAAAAAGTGTATTAGAATTTAAAAACTTTTAAAAGTTGACTGCAGGTGGTCGTTTACCGTCGCGTCGTTTACAGACTTGTCAGCGCATATTGTATGTCAACAGGCTATACAGTTGGATAACGGATAAAAATTAGTGCCACATTTAGGCGTGGACTTTGAGTAAAATAAATGTGTGATTTAGGTTAACCCAGATTAAGTCCACTTCGAGTCCCAGTGAATAATAAGTATGGCTGACCGTGGGTGTTCTAATCTACTGGTGGAGCAAAAAATACACCGTCCTGTTTGTTCTTATCGAAGGTGTAAACTTTGTGTAACATAATTGAAGTTAATATCCACGAGACTTGCTCGTGTAACTTTGTAATCACTATACTGTTATTACGGTCAGCGGCAGTCAAAGCAAAATACTGAAACGTTACACGAAATAAATAGTTGTACGTAAAATAATTAGTTAAATATTGCGAGAAGACGCGTTGTCTTGCGATCAACCGCGTGTAAAAATGGGAACTCCGTTCTATATTTCACAAGAAAATTACAGTTTTAAAAATGTGTTCATAATTATTTATGCTTCGTGATTAAAATATCAGATGAAACTCACCAAGACCGTCCAACGTCCAACGTTTAAACCGTATACGAAGTGCATTCACTATAATATTAAAAGTAACCGAGTAAATACATTATGTGGATTATTGTGAACTTTCAATTCGCCATGTTGTCCGTTTGTAAGACGGTGACAACACAATGATGATAATCCGATCTGGCGCCCTCTCAATACGTTGGTTTCGTCGGACTTTCAAAATAATTCTAACGATAATAATATTATTATTGTAGGTCGTAGGCATCGGGTTCTGGTACGATGTTTTTTTTTTTTTTTAAATAAACGACCACTACAGATAATAATATAATAATAGGTTGACGACAGAATTGGCCCCTATATCACATCCCCACGGGCCCCAGGGACGTGCCACCCCCCCCCCCTCCATTAATCCGGGCATACGACGGAGGCTGCACCACGTCACGATATATTATTATAGACCCCACCGACGGGTTAAGTCGGGTCGGTTAGGGTTAACCAACGCCGTCCGTCCGTTTTGAGCGGCGTTTACGCCCGGACGCGCTTCCGCGGCCAACTGCTGACCCTCGTCGCGGGCTCGACCTTTTACCACCGGATAGTGCGATAGTCCTCGACTTACGGCAGTTCACCCTAACCCTCTCCCCCCCCCCCCCCGAATGCGGCAAGCCCACCGGAACGACGAGCGCACCGGAGCGCATTTACTGCGACGGCACGCGCGGGGGAGGTTTCGTCGAGTGGCGAGATCGCAGCTCTACATACGGTAGGTTTTTTGAGGGCCCGATTCGGCTCGTCGTCGGTTTTCGCTCGAGTCGTGACGATCGGCGATGGTGTTCACTACCATCCATTCCCCCCCCCCCCCACTATGTTTCTCGATAGCTTATACATTTTATTAGACTAATCATAAACAACGAAATAACGCGATGCGAATAACCTCCAATCAACTATCATATAATCGCAGGTGTATAGAGAATAAACTAGATTGCAACCTGCGATAATATTATGTGAAGCTAACATCCGCTATTTGAAAAGAGGCTTAGAGGTCTTATTACACATGTTGAATGTTGATAACACGAGAACCTGTTTGATAATAAACATAGATCATTTTTACAATTAATGCAAATCGGTTAACGTCATCTCATGAACACGAGGGATGACGAAGATTGGCCTCAATTAAAATGGCGGCCAATAGCTTCAACCAGGCGCTGTGTCGCAGTTACCAATTTAGTTTGTTCTATATATCTAGCTCGACTAGTTATAAGCGCGCTATGCATCTAATATTGTTTTTGATTGCGAGACAAAATATTGCCATTATCCATAAAAAAAAACACGATCAACTAAATATTATTTTATTTTAATTCAACTCAAATGTTACGTTCACGAAGCCTTTAAGTCACGGAGCCCCACAGTTCTAGAACCGCTGCAGATGTACATGATCGCAGTGAAACCTACATTTACATTATACCCAGGGAACATCGCATAATATTGTAGAACCATCGTAGTATTGAAGTTGGTTAAATAATGTTTAAAAAAAGCCTCAGGGCTATCTAAAGTCAAAATGTCCGTTATTGTAGACAGGTTTTAGTATTTTTTTTCTAGTCAAGTTCACATTATTAATATACGTCCACACATTATTCCAAGTGATAAAAATATCGTAATTTTATGAAAAAAAAAAACCCGACAGTAAATAATAAATTTAATACTAGTTGGTACGCACACACACACACACACGCGCGCGTTGATGATTGTTCCGAAAAAAACGATTGGTAATTATTACCGGGGAAAATTTGTACTTTTACACTTGCAAATATCTCAGTGAACAATCGTCGTATGGGGCCAATGTTCGTTTATTCTTGATTTAATAACTCGGGCATCGTTACAATTTTTTTTAATTTCTCAGTATATCAGTATTGTGACTTGTCTTATATTCAATAACAATGTAACGACATTATGGGATTAAATTTTGGTTTGACCTTCGATCCAATACTGCCACACGGACGGGTCGAAATACGTCGGAATACCGAACCATATCTTTTTGCCGAGAAATCATTGTCATTTTGTCCGCAGGGACAGAGGTGTCGGTCAAGTCGGGTTTCGACGTACCGGTGCGCGAGCCTCGGGTCGTAAATCTTCTCCGACCTGCATGTGTAATCGACGGCCGCGTCGGAAAGTCGGATATCGACCCACGACGAGAGCAAGTCGCACAGTCGCACGCGACATATATTATTGTTGTATAGGTATTCGCCACAAACACACACACACACACACACACACACACACACAGCCGCGTACGTCTTAGCATTGATTTATTACCGTGCCTTGTCGACGGCAGATGGTCGGGGCGCCGTTTGACGTGGCTTGATGGAGTTTATTTTCCCCATACAAACGTGTACAATACGAGGTACATGTTTTATAACGACACGATCAATGGCGAGATACGAACAAATGTTATACGCATCGCGAATTTTACGTATCCCGGCGCACTCTGGCGATATTGATTGCCGACCTCGTAATTGATGTACACGGGCTGAACAGAGATTTGGCAATAAGTGAAATCTCTGCGGAATCATGCAGAGCGCCATCCGGCGAAGACGCCCGCCGCCGTTATTGTTTAGTTTGAAAATAAATTTATTCCGATTCCGGTTTTTGGGATTTTCGAAATATGGGTAGGTTAGGTTAAATTATATGGTCCGTGCTTTCAAACTTTTCAACCGAAATCCACCACTTTTTAATGTATCGAATTTAGTGTAAGATTTTTTGAAAGATGTACCTACCCAATTCAAGATTCTAACTAGTAGTTTCTCAGTTATTGAAATGTTCACAATATGTACTTAGGATAATAATAATCCTTACAATATCGGGTCTAATAATATCTTAGAAAATCATCATATGAATTAACGAGAATTCTCATTGATTTGTATAATGTATTGTGTCTCAATTTTTTTTCAAGATGTCGTCCATAGTATATGTTAAGACTGTCCGATTAATGTACAATACTGACTTCCCGTCGATAGATAATTAATGCACTCATAACTGATGCTATTTTGCCTATACATTGCGCCGTGTTCATATTATGTACGCTACTCTTACATTTTTTTATCGTTTAATATTTTATACATACACTTTTATTATTTATTACAAATTGTAATGACATAAAAAAAATATGATGAATTAAGATCAGACTATTAGAAAAAATATAAGAGACAACAATTATAGTCTGAATATGCATATCTTTTTGTGTATCGATAGTTCGTTATTTTGAAACTGTAGCTTGACTGTAGGTATATTTTAATAATTTTTAAACAAATAATATTTAACCAAAAAATATAATAAAATGCTAAATGATACAAAACGACAACAATATTGTTAAGTACTGTACGGATCGCATACGTTTGGTCACATATTAGTATAATAATATGTTATTAACCTATTATAAATTATTTTTTATTCTACTATCAATATTATGACATGACTCAAATCGCTATTGGTTAAGTTCTATTAGGTATTTTTAAACATATATTTTGCTTAATATTATATAGTGTACTTGTAATATATTTTATAGCCTAGAACTTAATTTAAGCTAAATCACAATATTAGGTTTGATATTGTATTTAATTAGTTTTAGAAATTCTCATGCGTTACGTAACACGAGTTTCAGTGAATATGAATTCACAGGAAACATAATACCTTCTGTATGGCTTGGATAACAAACACAAAGTAAACACGACCGTACGTTTAGCACAGGCAGGTACCAAAATGAATAAGAGGCTAAGATATACTTGTATCGGGCATAGGCGCAGAGTGTTGTTTACACGTCAAGAAATGACTTTTCGTTGCATTCCACCGAATAAAAAACCATACAATTTGTGAGTGATTTCATCACTTATGGAAAAAAAAAAGCAATTTTAAAACCTTAAAAACCACGACCGGTCAATATTCTGATTCGTCAGTTCAATGATTTTATGTTCAATATAAAAATAAAATTTGAACACGTACCTCAGATAACGCCTATCATGTTTACAGTTTACAACTTTTGAAAACATGATTTATTACAATGGCGGTCATGTACACATTTTAACATTTGGCTGAAGCCATGCGTTACACGATAAGTATCCAATATATTATGATGAACAATATTATGTCTGCTAGACAGTATTACATAATATATTATATTGTTATTTTTTTTTTAGAAATTTGTCAGTGGCTCTGATTAATATATATATATATATATGTATACGTAAAAACTGGCATTATTGCTTTTATATTTTTTTTCATTAGACATTAGCTAGATGTTAATTAATAATAAATTCGCATTTCAAATCAAATAATAATACGTTATGGTATAATAATTTACAAATATAAATAATAACAAACACGATTTCAATATAATATTATATAATACACTACCCGCCTATGTTCGGTTTTTAGCATTATTAAATAAACATTATTTTATTAAATGTTTAATTTAAAAAACTTCGAATACACTAGAGTAGTCGATTTTTTTCCAAAGGAAACTTATCTTGATATTTATTAATATTTAAGTTATTGTACGGAGTTTAATATTTAAGCTGTCTCGTTTTTTTTTTTTTTTTATTGATATGCGACATAGAACTACAAATGGAGTAGAATAATAAATTATCAATACATAGTGGTTTTAGTAACAAATTTAAACACTATTGTTGCATTACTTTGGAATTGTTAACCTTGTTTCCGTTTTTCTCTTTTTCTAATGCACTAGTATGTATATATATGTATATATAAATAATGGGTTTCTGCTATGAATTCTTTTTTTTATTTTATATAAGTTGAACTCACCATAAAGCGAGAATAATAGTTATGCAATTTAGGGCAACAATTAAATTTCTTTTTAAGACTTATAACCATTATGGTTTTTTATCTTGAGTCTTAAAACTTAATTTTTCTTCTATCACAATATAGCGGATTAAGTTCTTTGCATTCTCATAAACTGTATTTCTATACAAAACAAATGAGTACACATAATTTGGAATGTACCTATTGGACTTTCTGGTAACATTCTCACATTGCTATTGTTTAATATTAATTTATTAAAAATTAAAATAATACACGAATGTAAGTTTATAATGATGGAACATTAAAAGCATACCTTTAGGCGTACGAACTTGAATTCAATTGTTCCTTACACACGATTTTACATACACGCTTTAATCAGGTTTAACCGAAAAGAAAAAATAATTTTAACGGCATAATAACGGGAAATACATTTTGACTAATCATATAATAATTATGAATTCAACTAAAAAGCAGTTTACACGAATGCTATAATCATGTATATAATATTTATATTATATAATTTTTTTTTTGTACATGTTATGATATATATTTTTTATCCTACACTAAAAAGTCTAATTAGTTTTTAATTTCATTTGAAGTACTATGGATGTTATTTAGTCACGATATTGCAAAAAAACTCGTAGAAACAAAATCGCGGTTTTTTTTTCAAGAACATAATTATTTAACTAGTAAAGCAAAATAATCGAAAGTCAATTCATTTTGTTAATATGTATTAGAACTTGTTCGAAAATTAAAATACACCTTGAACACAATCCTTAAGTTAAAATATTTCATTCATTTTAGTTAAATAATTATCAGGTAAAAGTATTTGGAAGGAATTTAAGGTAGCATAATATATACGAGGAGTAAAATTCCACCTTGTGGAATATGAAGGCGCACAGTGTCTTTAAATTCTGCCCAGTTTGCCCTAAAACTGTTAAGATGGGTTTATCTTATAGTTTTTCTCTTTATTAAAAATTAGTAAAAGCAACTTATTTTTATTAATACTTTTGAACTATATTCGTTCTCGCGAGAGTATTTGATTATTTTGATAAATATTAATTCAACTAAAATTTAAATATTTATATTTTTTTTAACAAAAATAAAAAACTACATAATTTAATATAAGTGCAAAATAACTAAAAATAAGATAAACAAAAAAATGGTTTAAATTTAAATTCAAATAATTTAAAATGGTATTATTATTATTCATATATATTTATAGCTCAGCAATGATCATAACTTAGTTTCATAAAATGTTGAATATATAAATTAAATAAATTGTTAAAAATATTTCGACTGAACATAATAAATATAGTTAAGACTATATGAAGTAATTTCATCAAACTATTTATTCAGTGTGTAGCAATCGAATTAATACATCATGAAATTTAATTTAAAATGCTTGAAATCTTATAAACTTATATTTTAGGCAAATTAATTTTTGTCCTCCAAATTGCTTAAGTTTTTCTACTTATTTCGTCCATTAAAAAATTTATTTTTTATTTTTGTTTAGCAACTATAGTATTTAATAAACAAAAATTGATAAAATATATTTCTTACTTAATAACCGAGTGTTTTAATTAATTAATATTTGTTTGCTTAAACTTTCTTCAAAATAATATAATCAATATACAGTATAATTACTGATGAATCATCAGTGACGATATAAATTGTATTTAGCATTTTAATTTTGTACAAAACTCGATCGCTATTCTAAACTCATATTGTAGGTCAAATTGTACTCCAACGATGTCAAAATACAATCAATATATGTTAAGTAGTTCAAAATATCAAGTATAACTTTACTATTTTAATTAAATGCAAACCTATCAAATTTTAGTATGATTTGAATGATGTATACATGATTGAAGTATAAACCAAAATCGTTCTATTATTGCTCAGAATATATTAAAACCATGTCATCAATTGTTTTTATATTTTCAAAACTTGAAAACTACTACAAACGTTTATAGGTTTATTTAAATGTATGATTAAGCGATTATATTATAATACAATAATTACTACAATAGATTTTGATTGAATAATATTTTGGTCAAGTTGGGTCTAAAACTACCTACTGATATTAACTAATAGAAGGTAATAATACATAGGTATAATAATCTCGGTTTATTCTTCGTTAGGATTTTACTGTCGTTCTTGTATTTTAATGCTAGCATCATATAATATAGTTACATTTTATTATTCCCTCTGGCGACTCTGGGTTTGTCGTTATTTTAACAGTAAAAAAACCCGGAATTAAAATAAACATTTCAAATGCTATTAAATATTATTATAAAACAGCATTGGTATAGTGGTGTACACTGTACAGGCATAAGCATATTGTAATTAAACACACATAGTAGTAGACAATTATTCGGAAATAAATTGAATTTGGACCAAGGAATTTAATTACCTGCACATAGCGCAAGCGACGTTGTTAGTTTAAAAAGAATAATTGTTAATATTGTTAAAAAATACTCAATGATATCAATAAAACAACTCCGATAACAAAATTAAAACTACTTTTTATTTTGAATACCTACGAACGAAAAAGAAATTAAACGACCTAAACTAAAAACGTTTCGATCTACGCGCATAACATACATTTAATTCAGCAGACATTAATGCAAAGCTACACAGAGCTTGTACGTACGTTTTATTTTATTTCATAATTTATGAAACGTACTAATAAAATCTAAGGCAGAAACTTGTTGATTCATAAAATATGTGTTCAGCTGTGGAGTATTTGATCTGTTATCTTGTTGTACTTTCAGGCCTTGGATAATTAAAATTCAAACTGAAAGTCGTAAAACATTTCGAATCTCTGTCTTAACACTGAAAGCACAGTATAGCAGTAATAAAGTTTTCGTTTGAATGTAACAACAAAAAATGAAAATAAAATTACGACGTTTGCAGGCTACTCGCTGTAAATTACAGAGAAATTAACTAAAAACGCATAGGTGCATTGCATCGTAATTAGTGAAATGCGGAATGCATGTTCAGTAAGTTCAGAAGTTATTTAATAACCGGGTCTACATGGAGCTAGTGTTCACTTGCAGCACACATGGAATTCGTAAATGATGTTTTCGAACAGCCATAACTTTTGGTGCTTTTGCTTTGCAATCGGTCGACTTACACTCAGAGCCGTTGGTATCTATATCGTATAAACGTTGCCTTAAGCGTGGCAGTGTGTGAGTGACCGGACGGAAATTTTTTTTACTGATGTACTTAAAAAAGTGATGGTCATCACTCATCACTGTGATAATAATATTGATCATACGAGTATAGGATTCACGCTCATCGTTAGTGTTAAGAAGTGTTTAAAATCCTTACTTTTCAATGCTCATTAATATATATGAACTAAACATTGGAAATCATGTGTGAAATAAAATTTAAACACAAAACATTTTCAATGTTTTTTTCAATTTTTGATCTTTAAAATACTTTTTTGTCACAGTTTATTTATGTATAGTAGTTTCATTGGATAATATTATATGTATGGTGGACATAGTGCTCACTGCACGGGTACCCGTTGGCTGTTCCTTCACTGATAAGGATCAACGTAAAAACGCCAGATTTTTCAAAATTTATGAATTTTCGTATTTGCAAGACGTGAACGGCCGTGATTTTGTAAAAAAAATGCTAAGTGTTTGAAATTTAAATCTCCAGGAATTCTGTCTATAGTTATGAAGAAACTTCTTTTCAACTAGTAAAATCAATAATAATTCACTTAAATATAGTTTCCGATAAATTTCCAGTAATTCCAATTACGTTTCTCGCCATTCTCAACAATCAGTGCCACCGTTAATCGATATAATAATATAATATGTGCATAGTACTTTGGGCGTTATTTTAACGCTCCAGAAAACAAAAGTCATGCTTTTGCCCGAGACTTCCGAACCAGCCATCGCAAAGTCGATTCTTGGGACGGGAGAGTTACTGTATATAGGGGTAGTCGGTAGACAATGGCGAGTGGGATGGTGGGGGGGGGGGGATAGTACGAGGTTAACATGTCATCCGAGGACCCGAGGTATATACCAATGCATGTACATTATAATATGGGTGTTCACGACGAGAACACGAGGGTGCAGCTGCTGGCAACGGTTATATACTCGGATAACTCGGCGATTAACTGTTGCACTCTCCTTGTACACACACACGCCCCCCCCCCCCGGAGCATTTATATTTCCCAGGACGCCACTGCGTTGGATTCGCACACGGCAGTTACCCGCACTTCCGTTTCCGTTCTCCCATCGTCGCGTACCGCCACGTGCTGCTTCGTGTCTTGTCGGATTACTACGACTACAACACATATTTATATACACAGTCGTAGCAGTGCGCACAGCCTCCGGTGGCAAAAGCGCAACGTTGATGAATAATTGTTATACACGTCGGTATACCACACGGTATACCGGCGCATTGATTATGTTCACAAACATTCCCAGTACCTATATATGCCGAACAAATATATAATATATATAATGGTCGAAATTCGCTATACGACCCCGTCTCTTCGGTCTTTCCCGTGTTTACAACACGACGGCGATGTCATCGCGAATCATCGCCATTGTGTTCCGTACATAATAGTATAATAACATGTTTCGCCAGTTCACGAATCATTTTGCGACCGAATAAAACCGCGAAATATATTATTTTAGTGTGCGCACAAACAAGTTGCAATCGCAAAAAACGTAAAATACAAGTGGTAATTTATTATTGCAATAATAATTGTATTTCGACGCGGTACTAATCACGCGCAATTATTTATTATTTTACGATACACAAATACAATATCGCAGCGACTCCGGAGCTTGTGTCAGCTTCGTACTATTCCAACGAACACGAATTACTACGTGTTATTGATTTTTCCGCTGCAAACTATGATAGTTCAGGTATCTCGTAATCTCAAAAGTCCCTACATAATAATTGCGGGACACTGGGACAGCACTCGGTAAGTGCAGTGATATCGAAATAAAAAAAAACGTTATAATAACGCGCAGTAATAGTTTTTTGCGAGTTCACCAATTATTCAGATTCAATAGTCAATGGCGTCGAAGGCTTACCAATCGTACTTGAATTAATGGGTCGGCATTTCATTGCCGCTAAAAAACAAAACACCGTGTATTATGGAGGTGTGGAGGGAGTAAACTGGAGTTTAATGTCTTAATGGAGATTGAAACACTCCGCTCCGACCCGACCACCGACAGATAATTATCATTAATGTATATCATTTTAAATACAAGTTGTGTTTTTTTTTACAAAATATCGATTAACACGAGAAACAGTTATATTGGGGCCACCCACCGCTATGGTCAAGTATATAACGATAATATGATAATCAAGAATTTCTAGAAAAATGAATAATACATCTGATATGATGTGTATAAGTACGCATTAAAGTATTACGCCTAATATCGAATGCGACAAATGTTAATAAATATTTAGATTTACACGTCTTAGTGAAGGCGCGATTTGTATTTAGGGACAAAAAATGTTTGTTTGTTCAACATTTTGTATTTCAGTAACGATAATATACCAACTTAAACTTGAGTAATAGTGCGAAACGCAAACCCGACCGGGAAAAACGAGATTTATTCGTACCAATGTCGCTTCCATCGTGCCGAATGTATACACATTTAAAAGAAGATTTATATATTCTCGCAGGATCGCTATCAGCTGCTACCTACACCCAAACGAATAACAATCCTAATCCGAATTTTAGCGCCTTATAATTTTGGGAAAATACCTACCACCAAAGTGTACCGGGTAAAATGGAAATGCACGTAAAGAAGACTTGGCAAAGTTTTAAGTCACGCATTTTAACACACACCTGCCTGTAAGCTCCCTAATCCCTACCATTTCGTGCCGGAAATTTGTCCAATAATTGACTATATCCGCGCAAAATCAATGACGGTGGAAATTACCGTGGATATTGCCAGAATACTGCAATGTGGATCAACAATAGTAACCTTGTTCGTGGACCGTACAACAATGGCTAGTGATTAAAAATTAATGTTATATCTGTCGTAAATATTAAATCGAAATAATGCGATACTGAAACTTGGAAAAAGTTTCATGTTATCGGCTAATATTTACGATTTCAGAAAAACGTCAACTTTGAACTAAAAATTAATGCGGACAGTTTCCTTGCCGATCAAGTCGTCGGTAATAATAAAACAAAGTTCTACAGTAAACATGATTCCGGCACATTCGAACAACCAGTATTATAGCAATGACGTAATCTATTAAATATATTATTGCAGGATATCACTTGAAATTTAAATGCTAAAAACCTGATCAGTATGGACTTGAGTGTTTTGATTTTTTTTTTCACAAAACCGTGCATAATATATTGTTGTTCGCGTCTTGATGTAGATTTGAATATAGTTATCATATCCTGATTGATCAACAATATGATCGCTTGGAACGGTGTTGTAAATTATTCACCAATAAATGTATAAAAATAATAAGATATTTTTTTTTTAATTGAACTTAAGCCCGGCGACTAAGGCCATTATCTGTCGTACGGGTAAGGTTGCTACGGTAGATTTTTTTTTTTTTTGGGAATGTGACTGTTGTTGCGGTACGTACCAAACACGTGTATGTGTGGCAAGGTTTTTAACTACTATGAACCCGGGTGGTCACCCATCCGGGAGCTAGTAGCTGTGGCCGTTGCTTACTCCCATTCGCATTCCGCGAATGGTAGCAGCCACGATTATGATCTTTATTTTGTACAGTAATGACTAAAACATTGAAAAAGGAAGTTGCATTTTGTAACGTACTGTATTAAACGCACTAACCTGCAGGTTATTTTTTAACTTAACACGCTCATTATTTATTCTAAGACTATGTTAACGTGTTTTTGAAAATACACTTTTACATTGGTAATATTATTAAGTAGTTACAAAACCACATTTTCTTAAAAAAAAAATTTGCCTTTTTAGTTCATTGTTTCAAAGCAAAATGTATTTGGAGTTTTTCCATACATAAAAATCAAATTTTTGACGAGTATTTAATGAGTTATATCTAAGTATTTAAATTTTAGGCTATTGTAATGAAGTAGTTCAGTGCTACACCAAAAAAAAATACTTTTCTCATCTGAGCTTTAAATACATATATTTTTCAAAAATTTTGTTTCGTAAGGAGTAAGGACTTGGACAAAAGCTTTAGAGTTTTCTGAGATAACGAATGTCTTACTTTATTTGGATCACTCCGTACACGTGTAGGCTCTAGTTTCATCGCATATTGATAATTACTTTAGTGACTTTCACTTAAGCTGGGTATCATATTTATGTCACATAGATATAACAGTGTTTTTTTTCAGCATATTATGTTTCTAATTATTCACATTCGAGTTGTTACAAACTGTGAAATCGATATCAATCGGCTATAATTTGTTTTTATCGAAAATCCGTCGTTATACATGTTTTGAAATTTTAAAAATTGTTCTCTGTTCAATTCTGTAGTTGTACGGTTACTTTAAACGATTCGTTGTTTTATGTAAAGTCTGAACGTAACCTTGCAATTACTAGTACTGTGTAAATAAGGGTACCTTTTCCGCTTGATTTCAGCCCTTAAGCCCTTTTCATATTTTTTTTTTAGACATGAATTCAATATGGGTAATTTCGAGGGAGCTCCCAATAATACACATGGGACTCGATTTGGATGTAGCACCACTGCGTATAAGTCGAAGTCGCGTCCCAATTACCAACACGGAAAAATGTGTAATAATATTGACCGATGACCCGGTTTTACCCGGCACCCACTCCAATAAGTGAGTACTTTTTTCGTGACCATATTGACTGGGACATGACTTTAGTGGTATTTCGGTGGGAACTATTGCTACGATGACGCTACGCCGTTTAAAATAAACGTCGTTCAGAAACGAATAATAATTCGAATTTTTTTTTGTTCGATAAAGCTCAGAGTCCAACACTGCACTTGAACATAAGCAGAGTGAAATAATAATGCAACGCATCTCATAAGTCGTAGCAGAGAGGAGATTAAGCACAGCGGACACGTGGTGCTTTCAGTCGAAGGAAATCCGCGGGCCACCGGAATTATTATTAAAGATGCGAGAAGGAAAATATAATTATCCACAGTGTTCTAGAATGACGTCTAGGGTAATTTCACGGAACAGGCTAAGTTAATCAGGTGTTTCTAACCAAACTGACACTTTGGGTCTTATAATACATTTAAGTCGGCATTCACATTGTTTAACGAAGAAAGTTTTCAACCAATGCAAGATACACTGAACAAAAGTTTGTAATATAACCGTTAATGGATATTAGTACGGTAAAAAAAAAAAAAAAAATTACTTCAAAAATATTTATTCTACCGGAATAAAACTTTCAAAATGTACACCATTGTTCCTTTTATTTTATTTTTTAATAAACACTATTGTATTTTTTTTTTTTTAATATTTATTGAAATAATATATAATACTTATTAGACTATAAAATAGTTTATTAATTTACCTACTCAGTTGTAATGTTTAACCGCTTAGTGATTTATGATCATCATCATATTTTGTTCTTAATCAGTTAATAAAAGTCATATTTTAAAATTGTTGCAATCTATTTTCAATTTTCCATATAATTATAAGATACGAAAAACAGCATCTAAAAAAGCACGGAAACACCTAACGCGTAAATATCCAATTGAACCATTTTTTGAGGGGAAAGAAATTGAGTTCATAAACGTTAATTTATTGATTATTGTCATGACTCGATTGCGAATTAACTATCACCTTTTGAAAATTATCAATGTAAAAAAAAAAAAATAATAATATTAGTGATTTGACTGTGTAAAGTCTAGGTTTTAAAATATATGCTCCTTAGATTGCATATCATAATATTGTACTATTATACTGTACGGATTTTATGTAGTAAAAAAGTGTAACAATGGTATACTATTAAAATCGTGATTAGTATTTTAATTGTTGTGTTTTATGTAAAACAATGTAAAGAGGCTAAAAAATAAGAAATATTTGTATATTTACGAGCGTGAATAATATATATTATACTTAGGACCCTACCATAGTAAATTGGAGAGCCAATTAAATGGAATTAAAAACTATTTATGAAACTGCGAAGTATTATTTTGAGTAAATTCATGAAATATTTTAATGTGTTTTCATTCAATGTATAATTCAATTTTCCTTTTTATTTTTACAATATCATTATCGCGAAAAGTTTTGAACTGCAATTAAATCCTATAGTACCATAATACATATTACTAACAAGTTAGCAAAATGTGAGCTCCAAAAAGCTAAATGCAAATATATTCATAAATTATAAACTTTATATTAAAGTTCGAACTGAAAATAAATTCTTCTCTCTTGGATGACGCGGGTACGAATCGCATCGCGTAGCTTTATACGCAAAGCTCAACGTAGGCTAGTAAGTTATCAAATAATTCCTGAGTTAGAACTTAAAAAATAACTGTTGAAATGGTAATCGACGAACGAACTATTAATTAATTTTTATCTTTGTGTAGAAAAAAAAAAAGAATAGTGCGAGTTAAAGTGAACACTTAAAACTTTGTGTAGATAAAATAATTAATCAAAAATAGTTCATGAAATGCGAGTGTATGTTTTTCACAAAAGCGTTTAATTATTTTAAAATACATCGAGCATGTAATAATATAATACTGTACTTTCTGAACTCCAAAACACATTTTTAGTGCTGTTAAATATTTTAAAATTCACATATTTGAAAATCAGTAGTTAAATTAATTTAACGACTCATTTTACGTATCTACTATGTATGCAGTTGCTTCGTATAATATGTGTTAAAATATTGAGTTTTATTTTTCACCACTTTTTCCACTTGAGTAAAATTATTTTAAAGTTCATTTCTAATATGTAGTTATATTTTATGTTGATTATAGACGTATGATACGTCAATAATATTGAAATTATTCATTTAAGAAAACTAATTCTATTGATTTGAACAATTTTAAGGGTATTTTTTTTTTTGTTTTAATATTTTTGTAGTATAGGTAATAAGTAATGAAATTCGATCGACTATTGGAAAAAAATACTAATGCTCACGTTTGGACGTATTGGAAAACCATAGGTCTTCAATATGGTTTCACGGATAAGACGAGTCTCAATAATTACTATTTCGGTATACCGAGTGGCGAGTATTGCGTTGCCTCGATGTACTCAAGAGATGCTAAAGTGTACAGAGGCGAGGCTAATAAAAACGGGCTATTTTTTTTTCGCACCACGTACAGTGCCAATATATAGTGGTCGTAAAAATGGGGTCATAATAGCTTCGGAACAAATACAATGACCAAAATGGCTCAAGGAAACAAGAGTTCGTGTACTATCCAGTATAAGTGTGTTTTCCTAATGGAGGAATTGCAAACTGATGGGTTGCCGACAAAAAGCTTCCGGCTGAAACGCGGGAAAAAAATTTACCGACACTGTGCACACACCCGAATGAAGGTAGGTGTGTAAACAAATTCGAATGTAAACGAACATAAGAGAACGTTCTCGGGAAAAGGTTGGCACACTAATCGGTAATTTAAAAACATTTTTCCTACCTAACCTCAACGACAGTGGTTTTCAACAGTTTATAACCGCGACCACGCGTCATGTTTTTTCGTCAGGAAAAAGGCGTGCAAAATGTTAATCCCTGAGATGAGTTAATTTTCTAATTAATATAGATTGTATTGTACAATATAATAATAATAATTGTTTTTTGGTTAAATATTAGGTACGTACGTGCATAATGTGAGTATGTGACTAGGTATATATGTAATTAAAAATGGTCCACAAAACAATTCTATGTTTTTGAACATCTTTTTCAAATAATACATTTGAATTTCATCAGTCATCGCCCGTATAATACGACTACACAATTTCGCTCATTAATTTTGGAGAAGTTATCCACGCAAACATCATAACCTATAATCTGGTTTAATTGATTTCCGACCAAAAGGTTAATTTCTATAATAATAACATATTATTTTATTTATAATCGCTGTACAACAATGATATCGTGTACCACTATTCTATAATATAATATGTGCATATTTCTACACCAAGGCGAACCAAGCGATATAGTGTATCTGTATGTGTCGCCTTTAATTGTTACTGATCCATAAAACGTTTTAAAACATTCAGCTGGGTACTTCAACAGTTGTGTAGTGTAACTCGTCATTAGCGGTTGGTCATAATATTGTGACGAATGTGCTGAATTTAACGATTATTCGATGCATGCGAAAAACGGTCAGAATCCATTTCTAACTATATTTTATGATAATACTGTATTTTAGGGTGTTTTGAACTAGTTGTTGATGTCAACATCCAATATAATACATATTGTATATTATGTTATAATATCATGTGCGCCTATTTGAAATGTTCGCTTATTTTTCTACTAAGTACCTACACATCCACGGCCATTGGAGATCATCATATACGATACTGTGTTAAACTCAGATATTAAGATATGTAAATTACATTTATATTTTATATTTTATGGTACAGATTGGAAAGTTTGAAAATTTCCTCGTCTCCTAAATGCATTATTTAAACTTACGAAAAAAAAATCCGAGCTTGAACACGTAATACCATCAGAAATTATTATCCCTCCGCCTTGGTCCATTACGCCGGATATAAATCTCAAAACTCCATCAAATTCCTAAGAAACCAACTTATCCAAAACTTTATAACGGCGATTGCAACGATATCTTAGTTTAAGCTGAACCACACCCTACTGCAGAAGCATCGATACAAGATCAAAGATTGTACGATACTATTATGTGGAGACGCTGAAATTCGACTAAAATTATCACTCACATAAGCTTTTGCAATAATCAAGGCAATCGATTATGCGACTAAGTCAGTTGACGACAATCGAGTCATAACGCTCAGCAGTCAGCAACTCTTTTTGCCAACTCTATACCACCGGAATCGTGAAATCGTGGAAAGCGTTGTAAGAAAAACCAAAAAGAGTAGTATATTACCCATTATTATTCCATAATGCTCATTAGAATGTATTACTTATAATTATAAACTATAAACGTAGGTATAAATATGCAACAGGCATAAAAGCCTAAATAGAGATCATAGGTGAATACCACAAGTTATTTTTTTACCTATTTTACACAATACAGCAAATCATCAATATGGGGGCGTAGAACTAGAATATCACGTCACTATACGTCATTGTTGGAACCCGCATGAACACCTGCCATTATTTAGAAGATAGTCGGCACTGCTGGATAGCGTAACGCGCTTACGACGGTGTGCTTAAAAAACATAAAAATCATAATTAATAAACTATTTTACTTTATTGTTACCAGAACGAGTGTAAGTGTTCATCAATACCTGTCTCTCTCAACACACATCTCAAGACTGACGACTACGTGCTACGTCGTTAAACAATCAAAGCGGTACAGATCGCCGTGTCCTGCACAGCGCTCACCACATACATGGTGTCAGGTGTGGGGTCATGCACAGCGCTCACCGCGCAATGTGGTAAATCACTTCGGTTACTCATCACCAGGGCTCGGCACTTTGTGTGCTTAAAATCTTAAGAATATGCGTATACATTTGCACCGAAAAAATATCAAAATATGCGCTTAAATGAGCATTTATTTTTAATTAAAAAATACATGTCTTGCACATATTACCGTGAATGTATATGTTATACATACTACATTATAAAAATAATTTGGATTTTTTGACACTCGGCATCTTCTTTACTTAGCAATCAAAATTCGTATGTAATAAAAAATAATCATTTTATAATTTTATTTTAGTTGTATTAGTTTGTGTAATCATTTGCTGGGTTCTTGTATTGAACATTTCCCTCCGATTAATCATTTTCATATGTTTTACTGTTTGTATTTGTTGTGTAACACTAGATCGCCGTTCATATTCTACTTTAATTTCACATATTTTGCAAAATAAAATTCTTCAGTATGCAAAAAATACATTATCCCCAAATTCCAAAATGAAACTTCTCAACCGACTAATTTGTGTTTTTTTTCTTTTGGCATATTATACCACAAATACAAGCGCTAATAAATACAAAAAATAACGAATACAAATACGAACACGACAACGATTGACGATAGGCACACGGTAATGATCGTGGTCCGTCGATCACTATGTACTGACAAATAAAATAATACTATAAAAGACAGATTAAATAAAAATAATATTGTCCTCAGAGCTAAAAATAAAATGGGATCCCCGTAACGCTATTGATTATCGCCTTATCGGTATTATTGCCGACGAAATCATGTAGATAAAATTAATTTACAAAAAAAAAAGATTTAAGAGTAAATAATCAAAAACTATTTTAAAATATGCAATAAAAATCAATAAATCTTAAAAATATGCTAACATATGCACAGTAAATTTTTAAACTTTAACTCCAAACACCAAAACACAAAAATATGTCAAATGAGTCATGACACTAGCTCAAATATTTTATTTTCCTATATCTAATCGGTATTTAAGACAGTTAAAGCGATAATAATCGTTCGTTTGATTTATTATCAACAGTTGTAAATACCAATCGGCTGCCATAATCGACGCATAAATTAAAATCGGTTTTAATTGAAATAGGTTTGCTTTAAAAGTAAATAGATTTCATTTTAATCGAATAATCGACATCCGGTCATTCTACTAAATCGATTTTATCAATTGATTTATAACCGAATAATCGACTTAGATAGATCAATAATACAAAGTAACTGATGAGCATCGCTCACTACGGATGCGTGATTTGTAGAAAACCTGCAAGTTGACCATTATAATATTATTGTCATCAACTTATAGGTCAATACCGTCTACATCAAGCGTAGACGGGTGTGAGCAGTTAACAATTTTAGTCTGAAAAATATTTAAAAAATTATATTGCGACACAAAATAAAAAAAAAAACGTTGTTGTAAAACCACATTAAAAAAATAACAAGCTACACATGCATCGCTTCACTTTGGAATCTAAAATGATGGAAATAACTTTACATTTTTATTTGAAATGGGTTCAACTGTCCAACTATTGCTGAATGTAAACTGTTCTGAGTTTCAGCATTTGTAAACAAAGCCATGGTAAATGGTAGCAAAATCGGGTCAACAAAAAATAAAAATAATAATTATAATTATACGATGATTGTTTTTATGTTTTTGAAAAGCAATGGTTAAAAAAACGTTTTGAGTTATATTTAAGAAGGAGTTTCAAACGAATATTAAAAATCAATCGTTTTTGAATGTGGTGTACTTTTATTAAGAATACAATTTTTGAAATTAATTTTTAGTTACACTGATAAACCACATAATCATAACGATCTGAAGCGCCCCACCGTTAAAATGTAAAGATAATTTTTAAAATAACGACGATACTTGAACATCCTAAAATTTTCGTTATACGATGATAAAAAATATTAAAACCACTAAAAATATGACATTACAATATTTCAACTGTTTATTTTGCTACCTGAGACGATCTCCCGACGACGAGAGTGCACTATGGGTTATTCACGATCGGTGTCGACGGAGGATGCGACGCCTCAGTATTCAGCCAGTCACCAAAAGTCGTCATTGTATCTTCGATGCAATTTAATTTGGTAAAACGCAATAATTTGTGAATTGAAATTAAACTTGCTCGATGAGAGGATTCAATGATAACCGAGTGACGTATACCTACGGTGGAAATAAGCAAATCGATGGTCGCTGCCTCAGAGTTCTATAATTTTAGTCTGTCCAACATTATTAATATTTTTTGTAATTCCGCGTACTCCAATAAGAGTCTTATATTTTTCAAATTCTTAAACTTCAATAGAAATTTTAAAAAAGAAGCAGATGACGGCATACGTAGATATTTGTTTTTATAGGAAATTATTTCGTTTATGCGTTCGTTTATCATTTACTACAGATATAATAAAGTGTATTGTTTGGACGCTCTATTTGGATTTTCGACGATTAAACCACTTAATTGGTTATTTAACTGAAAATATTGACGTCGAGGTGTAGCCAAAATTACTTATGGTGTGTGCTGCCGTTTTTTTTAAATAAATCTATTTCCATCACTACCGACTCCACCCAAGTTGAAAACTGCAACCTGTTTCAAACCTGTACCTATTGTAATCTTTTCTAGCCTATGATTCAGTAGTGTTTCGCATCTTGGCCAATATACCAGTAGTTAGGTATAAAAGCTTTGTTGTTTTGTTTGAATTTTCAAATTTTCTAAATTTGACGGAGATCTTGCGTCGCAATACCACCGGGCCCACCTGATACCTATTACAATGATCTAAGTCAGGGCGATCCAAGCCTTTTTTTTTTGGCCCCCTAACAATTGATATTAAAAAATTGGCTTCTGAAAAACAATACCGATCGTTACATTAATTAATCAATTAATTCTACTTAACTTAATCTGTAATGTAATAATTTGTGCATTATATAAAATAAAACATAAATAGGTTATACCTAAAATAATTTTTTTTGTTCTGACGGCCCCCGGTTTTTTTTATGAAAGTGTAATTGGCCCGTCAACTACAAAATGTTGGACCACTCTGATCTGAGTGTTAACTCTGGCTTAGAACCAACTTAATAATATTTTTTTAAAATATTTAAAATTAGGTTATTGTTGCGATTCGATATTTATCAGACTTTAAATTTCTAACGAGAGGCTAAAAGAAAAAAAAATCACACCACATTTTTAAACCAATGCCATTCGTCACCGCTCTCAGAATTCAAAATATATACGTACACAGTTATTTATAAACTGTCATGTCTTACCGTCTCCCGATGTCGCTCTATAATACTGTCTTATGCATACTATTATTTATTGCAAACAAATATTTTATTACCCATAATATACAGACTTGACTGTGTTGAATAGTTTATAGATTTTATGGACGACGATAAAAACAGTGTAACATATATGTCTACAATTTACAAGTACTTTGCTTAAAATTATTGACATTATTGCTTGAAAGTGGAAAATTCGAAAATTCAAATCATCTACTCCATAATATATTGCATTCGATATTTCAGTGCTATTTAAATAACAGCAAACTATCAGTATCTGAGTATTAAAATCTTCTATAGTCTTATATTTCTATGTTTTGCATTTCTGTGTGTGTGTGTGTGTGTGTGTGTGTGTGAGCATGTTTTTACGTGGCGTACAATGTTGTATTTTATAAAATTTCCCTATAATAAGCAAACATAAACGTATAGGTACACCGGTATGCGTGTCACACGAGGAATGTCACATCACTTTTATATTTATCAGCAAAATAGTTCACACATCGTCGTTTGTGTAAATACCAGGAATAAAAATAGTTGAGAATTATGAAACATTTGACGTCTTTGAGAACGCACAAATCAAAATAATATTAAACATACAATTATTTCAAATATACAAGACTAATATTAAATACCTACAGCATTAAAAATTCCATGCGACATTGTGATCAATAAATTGTTTATTATTAATTATGACCTTGATTGCTAATATGTATTAAAGTCTAGAATATATCCCTGTAGGTACGTATAATCTTGACGAAATACATAGGTATCATCGCAGTTGTAATAGTTTTATTTTCAGCGCATCTCCTTCACCTCCTGCCGGCTGGAAATGGAGAACTACGGTTTAGGCGAATATTATTAAAGAGCGAAGGATGCTCGTTAAAAAAAAAACTGTTATGATACCTATATTTATTTTTTCATGCAAAATAGTATAATCGTTTAAGTTCAAGTGGGAAATCGTAACAATGAAAAGCTGTAAAGTATGATAATATTGTATGTATACCCCAAGACCACCCAGGATAATGGGTTAAAATTTTTAAACACAAAAGAAGTTTGAAATCTTAAGAGCCCTAGTAATTTATACCCGATCCCGATGAAATATTTGTTTTATTTATTCGAGTTTTGTACAATAATCATTGTACATTTTATATACTATGCAACTCAGTCGGTGCACTTGTGTAGGCAACTGCAGGTAAACTGTTATAGTAGGCTATTATAGTTTAGTAAAAACTGAAAAGAACCAAATCACTGTGGACAGTGATAATAACAATACATAACAATTGATTTTTTAGGTTTAGTTCTGTTCAAACTATCGACATTTTTATAGGTACCTAATGAACATTTTTTGTCCCTATTCGATTTTCATTAAAAGTCATATCATGTAGTCGTGTACCAATAGGGATTTATGTATAAATGTAAAATAATTGTTCTGTGTTCATATTTTCTACTTACACAATTGATAATTTCGTGCACCTATATAATAAATTGTGTATTAACCCGTAAATTACAATAATAATAACAATTGTGTACACAACGGTGTTAAAATGTGAAATAATATTCATGCGCGCTGTGATGCGCAAAACTTATTTAATTTATACTATATTACATTATACTATGTAATATTAATTACATTTAACTGATGATCGCGTCAAACTATTTTTGATAATGCACAATCAACAATACAGCGAAACACATAACATTTATTAATCATCATGCACTCTCTGGCGAATAGCGAAAACAGTAATAAAGCGCCCATTATAATATATTACCTATCCACTATCCAGTGTACGTCATAATGATTATTGTGTCTTCCTTGCATTTGACTAAACAATTCTTCATCTCTTTTGTTCCACACAACATTATCTAGGCCGAGGTGTAGGAAATACTGTAGACTTAGCGGTGCTTCTAGTACCCAGGTATAGATGGCATGGTATATGAGCGCCGACACAGTATATTTGCATAGAATTCGCAGGTCGCAATTTTCCCAGGTATAATAACGGAGGTGCGCATTTAACCGTTACGGTGTGATGATGACGTGCATTTGGTACAATATCGTCCGCAGACATTTTGTATTCTAGTCGATGCATGTCAATTTAGTATAAGCCATATTATTTTGTACGGATAGTAGTGTGTATACAGCAGTCGATGGTTCGACATTGTATATTATACGTTTGGACATTAATCTTGAAATAAAAACGGGAGAAAATAAAAATATAAGACCTAATTTAAAATTAAATCCCGTGTATAATATTATACTCGATTTCGGTGAAAACCATTTGAGACTGCGATATGATTAATCGCTGTCAAACTCGAAAGAACAGCATACATATATGTATACTTACCGAGTGACCCACTCGTGAGATAATTTTTCAGGAGACAAAACAAGTAACCCGAGCTAAAATTAACCAACCATTTGTTATATTCACGACATTTAAATCGCTACTATATTATGGCCATTAAATAGTGAAATGTTAAATGAGATTTAAAAAAAAAATCCATAGTGTGTGGCGCGTACAATGTCCAAAATAAATTGGTATATTTCGATAATATTATAGTCTAAGGGATAGATAAATTAAATATTGGTGAAAAGCCACGGTAAAATAAATTAACCGAGAAAACAAAGGCGACGGTACACTGGTCTTAAAAAACGTAATGAATGTTTCAATTTTGTTTTAAATTCAAATTTTATTTTTAAAACAGCATTGATAGAAAAAACTATGTTGATTCTAGAGCTTAACGGTGAAAAACGTGTGGATTGTAATTTGTAAGTTGTAACTATACTTTAAAATTCAAATGTAATTATCAGTTCAATAATTCATATTCCATATGTTTACACTTAAAATTTAAAATCTGTTTATTGAGTTAAAGAAATGAATACGATTTTTAAATTGAAACATTTGAAGGTCAAAAACAAAACCGAGTAAAACAATTTTTGCTCTCGATCACAATTATATATTATATTATTATAATTATAAATTATAATGCTTATTCTTCTTGCTTTGTTTAGAATATGAAAATAAAAACAAAATTATGTTTAGGAATCATATTGACCTCAATTATTCATAATAGAAACTCATGGAGACATTTAAAAGTTATTTTTCGACGTATACCTATTACTTTCTTGTTTATTTAAATTATTCAAGTGAAAAGGTAAATTAAGTTTCATGTGACTGCAAGAACTTGTAGTTTTGTAATGAACGAAGATTATATAAAGTTAAGGCATTATACACAACTTCCTCAGTTTATTAGTTGATCTGACATTTATTCAATTTATTATTTCAGTGAGTGATCTATTTAATCTTAATTATTAATTAGTTAAATATTATATTATTTTTTTTAATTTAATGAAAATCATGACATTTTTTTTACAAAAATAGTATTTTATTACACATGCATCTTATTTTCAAGACTAGCTTTATAATTATAATTATTCCAAAGTTTAAAATAAAAGTTCTCTCGAGACTTATTGCGGTCTTTCTTGCGGAATTTATGATAATAGTCGTAATGGTTCTCTTTTTCCTATTAACTTGAAATTAAATTAAACTTCAGTGATTAAGACATTACTTTATTTATACAATAATAACACACAGAAAATGTTTTCTTGAAACCATAATCGTACTTAATAATTTCATTAAAATTACCAATTTTGTTCTACTTCCATGATGCGTTAATTAATATTTCTGTCCACTTTAACTTCCTAAAAAAAATGATTAAATGCACGGTTTATCTCATCATTAGAGCGCGGATTTCTATGCAATTGCATATTTGTTTCCTTTTAATATTTTTGGATTTTTGTCAGTATTCTCTACGAATCATCATAATTTGAAGCAAATGGTGAAATTTTTTTTTGCATATTTTTGCATATTTCAATGTTATTCATAATTTTGCATATTTAGGCAAAATTCAAAATGTATTGCATATTTATTGCATATTGAAGCAAAAATTTAAAAAAATGTATAAAATAATATAGTATAATCAAGTAGAAAAATTAAAAATACATTTTATGGGCACGACGTAAACTTAATAAAAAACTGGAAACTCAAAATATGACTTTACATGAAAGCTTTTCAATAATTGACGAAATCAAAGAAAAAATTAATTCTATTCCTGGGCCAAAAGGTGCAACACTTACTACAAAATTAAATGAGCTTTCCAATAAAAATAAAGGTCTAGAAATTCTACGAAAAATAAATGCAGTACTATCAGGCGAAAACGTTCAGCTCGAAGATGTTTATCAAGACCCGAAAATAATAAGTTGCTTCAAATATGCCCCAACAACTTCGGTTGAAGTCGAAAGTTCGTTTTCAGTATTTAAAAATATGTTAACTGATAAACGTCATAGCTTCACTGAAGAAAAACTTGAAATGCATATATGATCATTCATTTTAATAATAAATAAAATTTAAAAAATTTAAAGAGAAATTTATATAAGTATTTAATATTTTAGTATTTAAGTAATTAATTTTTATAAGAAGTTTAATTTGTAAAATTTTAAATAAATAAAAAAAACGAATTTCATGATTTTTAGTGCATATTTTTGCATATTTTCATGATTTTTACTGCATATTTTTTGCATATTTTCATGATTTTTACTGCATATTATATGGCATATTTTGATACTTTTTAGTGTATAAAAATCCGCGCTCTACTCATCATGTTGTCACCATAAGTTTTAGTGCACCACAAGGTATTCTATAGGAAGAATAATTTATTTGAATACGTTTTTCTTGTATAATAGACATAATACATATTGTACATATTATGCGGATTTGTTTGATTATTAAATGAATAAAATGTTAAATGAAAATATTATAGACTTAACTAAAAATAAAAAACCAAGAAAATGTTGAAGCTCGGTCATCGTGTTTTTTATAATTTAATAATTACAATTTTAGTGATTCTGTTCAAAAATTTTTAAACTCTGTGAGAAATTTTGTGACTCTATCGTGCTTTCATAGTAGGTACATATTATTATCTCCTCTTATTAACCGAATGAAAATGACGGGTACAATTTTAAAAAGTTCTTAATCAAAACATAGACACTTCGAAATGTGATGTTTGTATTTTATTAAGAATTGAACGTGTTCCGATTTAAAATTATAAGTTAAAAGTGTAACATAACTGAAGTACGAATAAGTAATATGGTTTATTTTTATCGAGAAAATATTTTTCCCGAGCTTGCATTAAGCCACCCACCACCACACACTCTAAAATAGTTCTTTTATTTTTTTTTAAAGTATGTCATAATATATTTTCTTCTTACATTGTATTGAGTAGGTATGTGCTTAGAATATACAACGAGTAATAAGTTTCAAAGAAAAAGTTATTGAATGTTCCGAATAAATGTACTATCCGATTACATATGAAGCTTGTTAGTTGTTAAAAAGTTTCTCGTATAGATTTATTTCACTGGTTTACTCGTATGTACTAATAGACTTTGATTTTAAACCCCGAACAATGATGGACAAATTGTAGGAAATAATTACCAATAGATTGAGTTCATAGTCACTACGAGTACTTCAGCTCTTCGCTTGAATAATTTAAAACTATATTGTAGTACAAATATTAAAAAAAAATTTTAAAAATGTTTGTAATAAATAAATATTTGCCTTTAAAACATAGTATTTTGAAATCGGTACCTGCATTAGTTTACGGAATATCCGACCTTGATAGTTTTACTAACCCGTTGCAACTTATATACTCCGTGGTTAGACTCGTTGTATTATTTAAATATATATTACTGTACAGCTCCCATGTTTGAGTTCTGAACTTAACTTTAAACAAACAAATTTGATTTATTATTATTTCACGTTACTCAAAAATATAATATAGACATTTATTTATTCGAATGATCATACACCTAGTACATAGGCACTAGTGTCATTGGCAGAAGACGGGAAGAGACTTGTTCGTAAATTATAAAAAGCTAAAACCAGGTGGCGGTCAAATGTTTTAACAACAATTTTTAATATTAAATGAATTTCACAGAAAACAATTATTTTCGTATATTACAAACAAGCAAAATACATTTTTTGGATAACTGTAAAAACAACAATGCAACCCTATCAAACAAAATAATTTATGTAAATAAAAATTATACTGGAGTGGATCAAAAATTTAAAAAGTTTGCTTTAAAATAAATCCTATAATATTATATTATACTGATGTATGCAAAAAAATATTATTATAAATTAGAATTCGCCGTTTGCCGTTTGCTATACATAATATACGAATTTAATTATAACTATTAACTAGTATTAAAATCTTAAGTATTTATAACGACATTACGATTTGTTTTATTTTAAGTAGGCTACATTAAAGTGTATTATTTATAAAACGCAAAGTCATTTATTTTTTAAAAAATTCATCTTTATTTCGCTTCGGCAACTTATCCATTAGCGCTGCATAAATTGACATTATTATGACATTACAAATTTATACCCTTAGCATCTTGTACATTATGTGAATGAAAAATAAAGGGAGAACAGACTTAATATTGTAAACAAAATAACATGTCTCTTTATTAAAGTATGATAATATTTTTATATGTATACTATTGTATACATATTATATAATGATAATACCCGTCGAGTGATAATATGGAAAATATGACATAATAATAATAATATAATGGTGTGTACCTAAATGTAAGTAGGTAACAGGCTGCAGGTTTATTTCTTATAATGTAAAATTCATTTCTCGCTGTACTTTTTTAAAATATACTTTAAAGGTTCATAAAATATTTAAGTTCAAGGCTCAGTATTTACCAAAAAAAGAGAGCAGAAATATTCGAAAATGCACAAACGAACATAATTTAAAAACATTGGAAGTTCAGCGCGGCCATATTATAATATATCCATTGACTGTCATTCTCAGTGTTATAACTTTTTTTTTTATTACACGAAAGGGTCGAAACTTTTTTTATTTCAATAGACCCTTCAAGTGCATTATGCTTTAATGAGAAAGACTTTATTAATAAAGATTTCCACTCATTATATGTATACCACGATTATGACTTAAAAATTAAAAACAAAAGGCGACGTATAAAATCATAAAAACCGTATTTAAAACAAAATAAACGTTATTAAAACGATAAGTACGGATATTATATTACATTATGGTATTTTATATTATGTTATTCTATTATACGTCGGGCACTCATAAACTTATTAAGTGCCTGAACATTAAACATATATTATACTTGGAAACTCTTCGAGATTGGATAGAACAACTGCAGATTTGAGTACAATTATTTTACACCACTGTGACGGAAATAAAAACGCGACGCCTACGACGAGGCTTGATGAAAAATAAAAATGTAGTATAATTGAATATATTATTGTGCGACTTTTTTTTTTTAGCCGATACAATTTACAATCATAATATAGTATCCTATACCACGTTGTGCGGATGAGTTTTCGGGGCGGGCATCTGTCTGCAACGGATAACCCTTCTGAAAAAGGAAATCGCTTCCGTATAATATGTAAGTATATGTACATGCGTATGTGTACTGTTGATATTGCTCCAACATAAATCATCGGTGTCGTATTCCCATACCCCGCCCATTGGGATGAAAAGTAAAATCTATTGTCGACTTGCCCCGTTTGAGTTTCTATCCTTTTGTGGGGCTCGGGAAACATAACTTCACAGCCCTGCAGGAATAGCCTTGTCAACCTCAGACGCGTGTATACACATTAAACATATATATATATACAGGGTGTTCCAAATTTTGTGTGACAAAAGACAGATCTGTCCCGTAAGAACCAGTGTAATCCCCACCATTTTTGTCACCCGAAATTTGGAAGACCCTGTATATATATATATATATATACAGAGAGATGGAGAGAGAAAGGGAGAGAAAACGTCACGATGTAGGAGTTATGATTATCGAAAAATGTACACGAAAACTGCTATTCGGTGTACACTTTTAATCTCAGTGAAAATATCGTTACAAACAAAAATAGATAATATTATCCATTTGACCGACTGTGGTATTAGAGGCGCGTGTGACCTGAACTGATTGATGTATTTCGATTAGGTTTACCATTTATCGTTTTGTTTAGATAAATATAATTTATAATGCAATTTACTACACTGATATTAGTCGTACACAAATGGTATTGCAACGAATGCCTAGGGCCGGTCTGCCATCGCTATCATTCAAAAACTGGTGTGATATTTAGGTTCTAGTCGTCATACGAAAATCAATAAAATTATTAAATGTGCATCGTTCATAAATTATGCTTTGCAAGAAATAATTATAATCGATTAGTTTGTACAAATAATCAATGTGAAAAAACCGGAGAAGATGCTATATTACGCAGAAGGTGTCGAGTGTACCGCTTAATCGAGTATAGGTTACGGTTGTCAATGGGCGTGTACGAATTGAATTCAGTGATAAATCATTGCATATTATGAATGACGAATCTGAGCTGAGGCGGTTCGTCTATATTTCTACGGATATTTTATGATGAACGTACGTTTATTCATATCAGTAACAATACGTTTATTTAATTATTGCAAAAAAACAAATCTCGTATAATATTCCATGCTACACGTTAATCTTCAGTAAAATCGATCGAATATCCCCTGTCAGTAGGGTCAGTACGTCTGGCCGTTTGGAAAACAATTTCAAATTAAGTCAAATATAGTACGTTTTTTTGTAGGTAAAACGACGAGATGATGTTAATAACGTGTTTGTTGACTATTAGCTCCCAAGTATTTTTTTCTCACTTAAGATATTATTACGTCTCTGTGGAACACCTTTTGTTAGAGTCAAAATCAAAGGAAATGTATGGCGCTACGTGAAAGAAACTAATTCAATAGTGTTGTCAAACATTTAACAGATGCCGGGCATTAAGAGCAGGAATATGTTTGTATATAATAGCATATAACATATTATGCAATAGTTTTACATTTTAATATTATATCGTCATAGATAATATGTACACTACACTCATATGAACGATATTATTATGATATTTACATTTTATTGATTACCTTACACGGGTTATATCAACTTCCGTTAGAATTTTAGGTTTATAGACATCTGAACCTGCTACTGTCACACCGTAAGTATATTTCATATACAATTTTCTCAATCGAGTAAACCAATGATTTCAAGCCATCATTGTTTTTAGTCGAATTAATTAATAGTCGTGTGATGTCTGCGGAGTTTAACTCGGTTATATTGACCCTATATGTGCACTTTAAACCACCCACATTCCAATTCTGTAGTGTACATCAATGACAATATCCGTTGAATAATTATAATTCCTGCGGTGCCTATTCGTAAGCTGGTCTCGTTCATTCGGTTATTTTCGAGTCGTCCTGTCGAGAAGGGAAATAAGAGAAAATCGAATTACGCGTCCCGACATCCGACCTTCTGATGCCTCTATGGTCATGACTGTGTAGACATATAGTTTTTACGTGTAAAAGCCCTTTGTCTCGGTCTCACGAGGTTTAGAATATTTTTTTTTTTGTTCAGGAACCGGATTTCCGTTTTCCCACTACGGTAAAACCCTACGGGCAAAAAAAGTTGTATGATCGAAAACTCTCAGTTGTAGTAAAGCATTTTAGTAGAGTTTTTAGAACATTTACATTTTGTATTAAGAAAATAAAACGTATAATTTTGTCACTGTTATTAAAAAAAATAACAAATCAGTGTATCACAATCTATCTTACTATCCTAGGTAAGATGAAAAAGGAGAAAGATGGAGAGAGAGAGAGAGAGATCGTTGAGGTTTAAATATCAAATGTTATTGTATACACAAAAATACGAGTGTAGAATAATTTAATAATTTGATTTTATAGTTAATAATTTTACAAATAAAAACAATATTAGTGTGTGTGTTTAGTAGTTACATAGTTAATTAACTTTTGGTAGCAACTAAAATAAAGTAAATTCAATAACTGTGTTGGATAATCTTGTATGTTTAACAAAGGTAAACTAAAATAAAGTAAAATAATATATAAATATTATAATCTATTAGGTATAGTAATAATATTTATGATTATAATAAAAAAAAGTTACTTGAGTATTCATCGAGTATTACATTTTAGTAACCAATGACAATCATTTTAATTTAGTGATAAGTAAAATTCAAATACCTATTTGATACAGTTTATGGTTGTTTACGTTTGTTGACATAACTATCATTGTAAAAAAGAAAATTTTAATTTTAAATACAAAACGATTTTATGTTATTTGTCGTTTTCAAACATAGTTTATAAATGTTGAATTCTCCACTCAATGCCATCTTCAGTTATAGTTGTTGCATATTGATCTTAGATTTGTGTGGATTAATCATAGACTAAGTATAATTACCTTTAATGTATATCGTGTAATATTCTGGTGTGTAGGTAGTTTGAAATTAACTAATTCATAATTATTTACTGAGTGATTCCTCTATAGTTTTGTAACTTTGTATACTTTTGTTTAAATATTTGTTGTTTTCAGTATATAAACATATTTTAAACCATTATTAAAATTGTTTATAACATTAGGTAGCATATTGATATCATGTTATCAGTTTGAAATAATAGCATGGCAGTGTAATACGACCTACCTATTTTATTTTAATTAAGTATCAACCTATACTCTGTGTAAATAAAATATTACCCAAAAATGTTTCTGGTGGTTTTAATTAATTAAAGTAATATTATTGCTGCTATACAAACATAATAAACACAATTATTACTCACGCTCACTCGCAGATAACTGTACTCGAATAACTACAACTTTGAAAATTGTTTAACTTGTTAATGAATGTGCATTTTGAAGAATTTTATGTTTTATGGGAAGACAGTTAAAAGATTTAAGACGTCTGACATGTCTCACAATTATCCCAGACTGTTAGGTTATCCAAACTGTTTCGGTGTGGATACTGGACGAATGTGGGAGATTTAACAGCACCAGCAGGATTTTCGATTTAATGGCATACGCATAGTAATTACGCGAAATAATTAATTTATACTGTAGTCAAGACCGAAATGCCATATCACACCAACTCATAAATTAACTATTAGGCGGATCATAATATTAAATATACAGTATACGTATAATAGACTGTAATGTACCTTGTATAATTTTAAAGCTCAATACCGTATTTTTTTAATTAATCAACCAAAATGTATTATTTAAAAGTATAAATCTAAGTTAAAAGTTCTAATAACAACACTTAATTAATTGTTATGGAATAATAAATAAAATCTTTAAAAGTAAAAAATGCAGCATAATATACTTATTATTGCATTTTGTAGCTACCTATAGCACCTGCTATTAGTTTTAATTGATATTCATAATATGTTCACTGCTCTATACCGTTCAAATCGAAAGCTAGCAAATAGTTGTAGAACCCGTCAACCCCTAAAATATTATGATCACTACAGTGACATTATAATATTTTAATATTAGTATGAAATAAGAACAAGGAAAAATAGTACTAAATCCAAACGAGAGTGTCAGTACAACAATACACATTAATTTGATGATAAAAATAATCCACATAATATTAAAACCTATAGTCTTGTCTGGTTTCAGATGTAATTTTATAGACACATTTTATTTTATTTTTAAATACCGAGCAATTTTACCGTTCCGAGAAAATGTATTAACAGTTGTGAGTTATTCAATCAGAAATGGATTATTGATTACATTTTGGGGGCCTGCCCCCATAATTGTTGAATGCATGCGACATCGTGAGATAAGTGTACAGAATATATTTAGTATATGGATTTAGGCACAAAAACTTTTAATAGTGACTTGTGTGGTACCAATGAAGGGATGAGAGGTTCTGCATATGACTAGGTACAAAATATACAAATGTCGGTATTTAGTGAAAACTCAATTCAGTCGCGTGAGACACGGCACATTTATGGAAACTCGCGGTGACGTGGTACACAGATGTGTGTTTGTGGGGGAGGGGAGGGGGTACTATGATACATATGATGTATGTCTGCCGAAACGACTTTTGCAACCTGTGAAACTTTTAGATAACTCTGACACGACAAATAAAATACGAATTACATGAATAAATATTAAATACTTCGGCGTGGATATGGTGTTCCCACATAATATCAACAACAGTAGAGATTTCAACGTGATGACAGCTGATTTACAAATATGCACAATTTACGTAAATACAGGTTACACACTATATTATGGTGGATACGATATGGGCAAAATACATTTAATATATTACCAAATAAATTCAAAGACCGGATACATGTGTGACCTATAAAATGTATTAATTCGATTTTTTATTGTTTTTATTTTGTTTTAACTTTTTACCTGTCGACTGTCGTCTAAATAATATAGACATCAACTTATTTATGCATGTGCGTTGTACGTATATAGAACATAATATACTATAGTAGATACATTATAGGTAAAATATAATTATTAATATATAACCAAAGAAACTCAAAGACAGGATAAATATGTATATTTCGTTGAACATTTTAACTGTCTTTTAAATAATAATAATAATAATAATAATAATAATCTTAATATATATAAATCTCGTGTCACAATGTTTGTCCTCAATGGACTCCTAAACCACTTGACCGATTTTGATGAAATTTTTTACTCCGCGTGTAATTTGGTCCAACTTAAAAGATAGGATAGTTTTTATTTCAAATTTTTTAATACATTAAATATTTTAATTAATTTTTTAATAAATTTAAAATTTATTATTATTATTATTATTATTATT